>NW_020524747.1:0-109159 GCF_003368295.1 Carassius auratus
TCTGACAAATATTCAACAAATGAATTGACTCATAGTATACTGAAAAAAAAAATAGTCAACCAAAGTCTTAACTAGTGACAAAATGCCCATCCTGACTAGGCCTGGGTATTAAGATAAATGTCATGATTCGATTCAATTTTGATTCACAAGCTTGTGATTTGATTCAATCTTGATCTCGATTCAGTATCGATTAATTTAGATATGTATGCAATCAGGGGTAGTATGTTATTTTTTTCCCCAAGGAGAAATGTCTCAACTAATGCTGTAAACTACAATAAATCATGTCAGTGGGTACATTAATGTAATTTTAAAAAAACAAACATTTAAATTGCAGATAGCGCAGTTTTCAATCAATGTGATACGATTCACGATACTGATTTCACAATACAATTTTGTCATGTTTTTTTTTTAAACAAGAATTAGATTTAAGACAAATTATAAATGAAAAGGGATCTTTTTATTATTACTTGTATAAATGCTGCACATTTTTTGTGATATTTAAATGTGTTAAACAACAAAACTAAACTGAAATTTTTAAAACAGATCTCAAATCAAATAAATACAAATAAAAAGAAATCTCTTCATATAAACAGATTTGCTTGAGCTTTTTCCATTTAAAATTAGAGGCAACCACTTCATCTGAATCCACAATATAAACAAAGACGCTGCGCATTACACAGCATGAGCAGTTTTCTTTTATCTAAATTAGATATAAATTAGAAATGGAAATATAATTAGAAATTTTATACCAAAAATATAACGCTCTGAGACTTTCAGTTTGTGAAACTATACTACATAAAACATAACTGCATGAAACAAAAGCAGCAGATGGGCAGAATGAGATGCAAATTCACTCCCTGACAGCAGGTGGCGCTTATTGGAACAGCAGTGATACCACGTTTTCTTGGTTACCGGCTCACAATGCATCATTACATCTGTAAATAAAATGCATATTTTCAACCCAGCCTGAATTTTAACTCATCCAGTCTCTCACCTGTTCCCCTTGGCTTTTGGTACGATACGTTTGTCCTCCATGTCACACTTGTTGCCTAGCAGCATCCTCTCCCACATCCTCGTTAGCGTGCTTGCAACAAACATACACACTTTTGAGATGATGCATTCTCACTAAATCCTGATGTCCAGACTGATAGTTCGCTTAAAGTGGCTCCAGAGGTCACAGAAGAAACAAGTACTTGAAGAACTGAGTTTGCATCAGTCATGCCACCAAACACACAACCACATCCCTCCTGGATTCTCATGTTTATACAAGTTCTCTTGAAAATTGCTGATTGTTGGGAAATCCTGTATAACTCATCAGACTGAAAATCTAACAGTCAGCAGTTTCACTCCATGACTATGTGTCTGTAAGTTGGTGTTTTTGCAGGACTGGAACTTCAAAAGTCAGACACCAGCGGTTCTTAACTCAAAAATGTCTGTTCTATTTATAACAACAATAATAAAAAAAAAAAAAAAAAAAAACGAACCATATGATCATGCATAGTACGGCAACTAAAAATAAATGGCTTAATATTTTTTTAAAAGGGAAGAGAAAACACTTCCCATTATGTTTTCTTCATTGACGTCAAAAGATGCTTGTTCAAAGAAACTCTGTATTTAGGTAGAAATTAATGTGTCTCAAAAACCATGAAAAAAAACTATGCATAAAAAAAAACTTCATGCAATTTGGTTTCACTAGAGCAGAATGTGTTCTGGGCAGTCAATTACTGGCCAACATTTCCCTATTCAGCCCATGTCACAATCATTTTAACATGTTTACAAGGTTTTTTATATTTTTTTTTCAATAAATATTCATTTCAAGTCATGCAAATATTTTAAAATGAGAGATTTTAAATAAATTATGTCTTTTTAATATTCCACACGGTAGCCAAGGCAACATTTCAACTTTTGCTACACACAAAATAAATTAAAATGAGAACCGAATGTAATAAAAAATTGAATCTAAATCTTAACAGTATTATCAATTGATAATAAAATAACACTGCATTTTCATAGTGATATACATTTTGAAGTTTAATTTTCAGCACACCTTTGTAACTATTGTGAAATGTCAAGTGTAAAATCCGGGTCTTAGGGCAAAACTACTTTTCCAGTTTAACTGATCTACAATCACAACATTTCTGTTCAGACTTGCACAATCCTATTAAAGGGATAGGTCACCCAAAAATTTAAATTGTGTCATCATTTTCCTTGCCCTCGTGTTGTTTCCAAACTTGTATGACTTTCTTTCTTTCTGTTGAACACAAAAGGATGATATTTTGAAGAATGGTGGTAAACAAACAGTTTTTTGGTTTCCCATTGACTTCTACAGTATTTATGTTATTTATTTTTCCATATTATTTGGAAGTCAATGGGAACCAGCAATAGTTTCGTTAACACATTCTTCAAAATATCTTCTGTAACGTTCAACAAAAGAACAAACAAAGGTTTGGAAAATCTTGTTGAGTACATGGCAGAATTTTCATTTTTGCCAGGCAACTATACCCTTCCTGAATGGCTGTTGTCTGAGGGTTACAGTACGGTTTGTGTGGAGACTGACTCATCAATATTTTGAGCCATTTGCTGATGTTTTCGAAGCTCTTGGCGTTTAGGTGTATGTCATATACGAGCATGATTCCCATGCCCCTCTGTAGTAAGAGGTAGTGATGGTGTGAAAACGTTCCTGTCCCGCTGTATCCCTGCACAAACACCATCAACAACCACAATCAGACACTACAGCAGCCCAGACGCTCAGGGACCCAATGGATCCAATTTCACTTCGATTGGCAATAGCTGGTGACCACAGCTGCTGTTGCCTTCTGCTTTACTGTTGGAACATAATTGCGTTTCAATAGGCTACAAGCCAATTTCACAGAAAGTATCCAAAATGGAAAAAAAAAAAAACAAAAAAACTGTTTTGCGGGTGATAAACCATGAAATACTTGATGCCATAATTCCATGAAAATCCACCAAACCTCGTAAAACATAATTTCATTTCAAGATGATTCCAAACTGGGAAACAATGGAGCCAAATGCCACAATGTTCCATAACATGCAAATGTAATTTCATTGAAGACATTTTTCTCCCAATGAGAGTGTAACTATTGGTCGATTTTCGGTTTAATATTTGGCAGTAAACTGTGTCTTAAAAAAATAAATGTATCACTGAGACAAAGCCAAAAAAACGTCTTTTTTTATTTTCATTACTCCGGAATGGTAACACACTCCTGGCCACAAGCTAACAAATGAAACTATGAGGAACAACACTGTCATTACATGAGGTGTTACTTTCCAGGTTACCTGTCAATACCTTGTTTTATTTTCTAACTACAGCCATTTACAGGCTTTTGGCGTGTGACAAGTGGTAATTTTGTATCCTGCATATAAACGAGGGCTATATAGCATATAGAAATTATCGAAATATCACAAATGTACAAATAACAATATGCACTTTATTTTGCTTCAAAATCTTGACCACCATTCAGTGCCATTATAAAGCTTGGAAAAGCCAGGACATTTTTAAATAGAACTGTGATTGTTTTTGTCTGAAAGAAGAAAGTCATATACACCTAGGATGGCTTGAGGGGAGTAACTCATGGGGTAATGTTTGGGTTGTGCAAAGAATTTGTGGTATTTAAACCGTTTACATTGAAGTTAAAATTATATTGTCAGATTTGTGACTTATGTAATACTACAGTAAACTCCTTTTTTTTTTAAGTTATAGTGTTGTTTTTCCTTGAAAGTACACGTATATGTTATATGTTTGTTATATCATTTTCCGTTTTTAAATATATTCATTCAAATATAATTAAATTTTTATATAACTTATATTTAAACCTAAACTGATTTTACACAAAAACATGGTTATAAATCGCAAAGCACCATTTTGTATAATGCATTTTATAAATATGAACTCACGCAAACACACATCCAGCACTTACCATATCTGTAGCTTTATCTTCTTTCCTTGCAATTCAACTGTTTTGATCTTAAAATCGATTCCTAAAAAAGGCAGAACAGAAAGACAGTTGAAGACAGACACTTAAAATAAACAGCATTCACAATCAAATTTTAATTCTGTGAGTGAAACTGAATATTCAATGAGAAAAGAAAAAGTTGAATCACTGGAATTTTGTTCAGTGGTAACTGATCGGATCCACCTATGCTTTTCCATACTAGAATGAAGTCAGATCTGAATGAGAGTTTGCAGTGGATTGTCGGGGATCTACGGTCCTCCTGAGGCACTATTTAGGAGACAAGAAACCGCTACATTTCTACCATTTTTTTTTATTTTAAAAGCAACAAAATAAACCAGAGAACATGAGTTTCTGCAGAGACTCGGGCGGCTGAACGCAGGGTCACAGTGTTTGCTCATGAAGATGATGTAGGGTAGAGAGATCTCTCACTAGCAGCGTGTGTTGTTGAGACTAGCACAGCCCAACACGGACAGGACAGGCCGAATGGAAAGGTTCATCTGTGAAACTACTGAGAGTTTAATGGTCCAACGGCACAGTAAAAGCATTCAGACAGAAACGAATGCTGGAAAATGTCCTGAACTGATCGCTGGTTAGATACCGCGTTTGTCCTGCTGCACAGCTTTATTAGTGAGGTTTACAGAGAGACTTGGACTAGTAAGTGTCAGTAACAACCTAAACTGCTCAAAGCATTTAGGAACAACATAGTATGGTGTAACTAGGGGTGTAACGATACACACAAATTATGATTCAGTATGTTCCTCAATTTTGAGGCTTAGTTTGGTATGTTCGAAAATTTTCAAATTGCTTGTTTTTATATTTAACAGCAATTTATTGAACAGATTATGTCTCGGTCTATAAATGTAAAAACAATGCTGCTGCAACACACTCTTAATTCTGCTGTTGTATATTAGAAAAGAGATCTCAAGTGCTTCCATATTTAGACAAAATGTATATTTTACTCAGAATTATTGCAAACCATCTGTTATTAGTGTATGCGTCTGGTTCTTCACTTAGTGTCAGGATGATCCTTTATGCAAAACGGAAATACTAGCTTGACTTTCTAACATGTAGAGATATAGATACATAAGATGCAAGATATGCACTAAAAAAAAACGTTCAAATGCATTAAGCAGCAAACACATCTGACAGGAGGGCAAGCCACTTGTGCGTATGAGTTACTTTGAAGCCCTTAATATAAAGTACACCGCATGTATAGGACAACTTAAATCATGTAGTTTTCACACAGCAGCTTATCTCTGTCCTGCATTATTTCCCTGACATGTATGCCGAACCAAAATGTGAACACGTGTACCAAGACTGCACAAAGACTGACCAACATATTTAGCATTAATGCTGAGCAGAACTCCAACCATAAACACACACAGCTGCACTATGGGTGGGAGCCGCTTTCTGAAATGATCCACAAATGAGCAGCCAAAGACTGAGTCACTCTCACACAATACACACAGGCCACCGCAGAAACAGAACAGAGCTAGAAAGAGATACGGAGAGTATAAAACCAGAAAACTCATAAAAACAGTGCAAAAGTTAAAGTGGAGGACACACACTCATAGATTAACCCTGGAAACATGTGAAAGGATTTTTGACTGGACCCTCACCCTCACACTGCAGTCGGGTATTTTGGGCTTTGAAAGCAGAAAGTTTGAGCCAAGTTAATGCCACATATGGCTTTAAAAGGAACAATTCACAAAATATGACAACTCTGTTATCGGTTATCTTAACCGTCATGTCGTTACAAACCTGCATGACTGGAATGCTAAATAAAATATTTTGCTACTCCATTTAAAACAATAAGGGCTAAGGCTGTCTTTTTTGGGGCCAATACATTGATAATAAAAGGGCAGCCTGGATATTCTGCCCAACATCAACAGAGGAAAGGGATTCTCTGGTTTAAAGTGACACAAGGGTGAGTAAATGATTTCTGTAACGGTTTGAGAAACCTGGATTTGGCCACTAAATGTGAGGCTGGTTTAAAACTTGGGTTATACTGGTTCTGAAAACAAAGGCCATAGAAGGGTTCCTGATGGGCAGCCAATCAGACCCCTTCCCATGAGCCTCTGCAGCTGTGGGGCCCCTCAAGGGTCCAGACTGAATCACCACCCAACTGAGCCAAGATCCTGTCAATCAAACAAAAAGAGAATGCACTAGTGCCAGACAGGAAGAGAAAAGCAAGAAAATGCCCCATTAGTCTCTTTTTTTATGCGTTTAAAGGTTTATAATAGATTAAATTAAAAGTTTAATAAAGCAAATATAGTTAAGGTGCGTGTGTGAGTGTGTAAGCTTTCTCTTGGGACTGCAGGGAGTTTCCGGTGAGTATTTGAAGGCTCCGAACTATAGAAAGAAGGAGAAGGAGAGAGATAGAGAGAGATGCACTTCAAGTCAACATGAAATAAAATTCATAATCCATATTATTTCCACAAAGTGACAAGATGTCAAACAAAATGGAAGGGGGGGGCTTTATTTTATCCATCAGGAATTACATTTCATAGTCAAATGTTAAGGGCTACTAGCTTTATGAAACAAATCTCTCATTGGTCGAAACTTAAGTGGCCTTGATGACATCATCAATAATAGGGCTGGGTAAAAAAAAATAGATTTTTCGATTAATCGTTTTTTAAAATGTGGTCGATTCAAAATCGATTCTCAAAGGCCATGAATCGATTTTTTTCCATATTTATTTCCGCAGACATTAAACGTAAGATTAGCGTTAATCTAATTACAAATCTTCTCCACTAGATGTCACCCTCTTATGTGCCTTGTGCGATGTTACCAACGAACCTATCATTCATTCATTCAGTTTAAAGCAGTGGTTCCGTCACGAATTCAAATGCGGCTCACCATATGCTGAACACATTTTCTGCAATGTGCGTCAGGTCATGCTCCCGTTCGCGTCTTACAGACTGCATCTTAAAGCCTCTTATACTTTCTGCGTCCGCGAGTCCACTATGGAACGCTATGCAGGCTTGATGTAAACATCGCCATCGGAGAGTGTGTACCGAGTCTGAGCAGACAACCGCGCGGACAGGTGCGCATGGTCAGTTGTCTTCAAAAGCACAATTGCACGTGTTCGGGCAGTATGAAGAAGCCCATTGCCAATCGAACCAATCGGGCCGGGCTTGTGCGGTAAATGAGCGGTCATGTGATGTGTTTCGATTAGCGCGAGAAAGATGCGAAAATGTATGCTGAGTAGTTGAAACGGAGGCTTGCTTCTAACGATTACGTTTTGGTAGCACCAGCAACTAAAGCAAAGTCTGAGGTTTGGAAAAGTTCAATCATTTTCCTCCACAAAAACACTTAGGCCTTCCCTAATCTTGGTGAGTAAATGTTTTTCAAATAATAACTAAATATTATTTGAGTCTTAAATGCATAATGCAGACAGAGTAGGCTATATAAGCTAATGTTGGCATTATTATTTTATTATGTCAGCTGCTATGGCGAAGCAAATCCGGCAGAGCCTTTATCTTAATTAATTTCGTTATCGCCAAATACCCATCTTAATTCAGAATTTTTCTTAATTAAATTTTTTAAGAAAGACTTTATTGGTGCATTGGCCTATGTATATGCTAAATGAGCCTATACCTAGGGCTATTTATAGAGTGATGAGATGTTACGATGTTACAGAGGACTTATTTTATTTCTTTGTTCAAACTTCCTAGTGGCCTATTACGTTAGTCATGTATAAATTATGTTAAACCACGTATAAATGACTCATTCCTGACAAAAAGCAAAAGAGCTGTGTGCTGCATACATTTGAATAATGTCGGGTTGTAAATGGGTTCGGGCTTTTAAAAAGCTGTCAATCAAAATGTACGTGTCGGGCTCTGGACATGTCGGGCTTAACTTTTAAGGCCCGATTACAGCTCTAATAGAAAATCGAATCGAGAATCGAATCGATTTGAGAGCTTGTGAATCGAAATCGAATCGATCTGGAACATCTGAATCGATACCCAGCCCTAATCAATAATATAATGTTGTTTCAGTGATGTAGCATTTGTTACCTGTTTATTATAGACTGCCAAGAAAAATAAATATAGAGTACTATTTGGAACAACATGGAGAATAATAAAATTAGTCCATAAAAAATTAGCCCCACACAAGCGAACACTACCGTCTGTTTATTCTAAGCACACTTGCGTCTGCTGTTTTGAATTCTCGAGCTTGTTATAGGATGGAATCTGATTGGCTGTCAATGTTTGTATCGTTCATCAGCTGGAAAAAAAATTGATCTGAAAATGATTCCAACCATATCATTTCTCTGTGCCTTTATCGTCATAGCTGTAGTGTGGATTCTGCTATTCTTTAATCTTGAGAACAATTTTTAGAAATATATCTATCATTATTTGTAAAGTTACCGTGCTTGGTATGAACGGGCCTTAAGTAGTCAATATTGATTGTGTGTTGATTTAAAAAAAGAAATATTAAAATTGAAATAAAATGGAATATCTTGATTAGAAGATAAATTAATACAAATCCAAATTCTCACTCATCTGATCACTTAAACCACTGTTTCCATGTTGACATAGTTCACAACTTCCACCTGATCGCAACAGGAAGCCACAGGTGTGATGTGGTCACCTGACACTCCATGAGCAGTCATGTGACTCACAGCACAGAGATAAAAACACAGTTGTAAAGGTCACGGCGCACACACCCTTGTCTGTCCAGAAACCGGGTTAATATTTGTTTTAATTCCTAATCATGATCATTTCCAGGTTTTGTCATTCTGAAACATAATCAGTGACGGCAACTTTATTCAACTTTCATATGCCATCAAAGCAGATTATTTCATAGATTAAACCACTTTAAAGTGACTAATACTCAATAAACCACAGGATGTCAACATTAATTCCAGAAGCAGCACAATTTTATAACAAAAAACTTTTTCTTTGTAATAACATGCTCTGAGGAATCATTCACAATAACCTTGAAGAACCAGGGACATGCATTATGAAAAAAGGATTTTTTTTCTTTTTAGGAACATGCATCACATAAAAGTGTTCTAACATTTGTTAACAGCCCAACATGCTTATATAAACATTAACTATTAAAGGGGTCATATGACGTCGCTATAAATAACATTATTTTGTGTATTTGGTGTAATGCAATGTGCTTATTGTGGTTTAAGGTTCTGAAACTAGGGCTGGGAAAATGATTCCGCATAGATTCATAGATTTTCCAAATGCATCATGATTCTTTATTGAATCGATTCTGAGCTTAGTTTTGAACAGCTGATGTCACTGCATGCTTTAGAATCAACCGTACTCTGCTTGAAGTGAATTACAAACGTGTTCACAGTGGGCTGTTAACATTAATCTTGCATCATAAAAGCATTTAAGATGAAGTGAAATTACATGACTCAGCCGAATGCACAAGAGCTCTTTGGCATCATGTGAATTTGAGTGTGCTATTCACTAAATTGTGATTGGTCGAATCCCTCAAGTGCATGACAAAAATGTTACGTGACAAATGTTATGAGACAAAACCAATAAAACCCATTACAAACAAGGCATTTCTTGCATCCAGCGGGACATAATTACTGATTATGATGACTTGTACTGTATTTTTATGCATTGCATATCGCATTGCATAAACATAAAACCATGTCTGCATTTGTAATCAGAGAAACGAAAAAAAACAATGTCTAACAGTTACTCTATACTGCTCAAAACTTGCATTTGGATCATCAGTGTCAAATTCTTTGCATATGAAAATGTACTTACAGACTGTGTCAGAAGCGCCAGACTGTCCTTGCAAAGTTAGAATTGCCCAACTTTATAGAAACATTGTAGGCAACTCTCCCAGGAAACAGTTTTTGTCCTCTGCAAAATGCGCTGCACACATCTGAATATTTGGATTAAAGTGTTCTGGAACAGTGTTGTTAATACAACTTTACCACTGATTTCTAGGTGTGTTCTCTTTTGGAAGATCAAACAAAGTAGCTTCGCTTTGACAATGAGAAACAGTGTCTCCACGATATGGCGCCTGCGAGAATAAGAATAAAAGTTACACCTTGTTTCTTTGCGAGAACATTTGGGCAGCGTTATGCAAATCTTCACACATCATGACAGAGACATGGGGGCAGTTAAAACGAACCGTTTTAGGAAGGACAGGTTACCTCTTAACTTCTATAATGAATATCTCTTCGGATTTGAGACTTTAGTCTTAGCAACTTTACAGATCTTCTTCATGCACTAAGAGTTGTAACATTCCAAAGAAAAAGGAAAAATGTAAATCTGCATCATATGACCCCTTAATCAAAAATTATCAAGTGATGTGACATACAGTACAGACCAAGTTTGGACACACCTTCTCATTCAAAGAGTTTTCTTTATTTTCAAGACTATGAAAATTGTAGAGTCACACTGAAGGCATCAAGGGCTATTTGAGCAAGAAGGAGAGTGATGGGGTGCTGCGCCAGATGACCTGGCCTCCACAGTCACCGGACCTGAACCCAATCCAGATGGTTTAGGGGCGAGCTGGACCGCAGACAGAAGGCAAAAGGGTCAACAAGTGCTAAACATCTCTAGGGGAACTCCTTCAAGACTGTTGGAAGACCATTTCAGGTGACTACCTCTTGAAGCTCATCAAGAGAACGCCAAGAGTGTGCAAAGCAGTAATCAAAGCAAAAGGTGGCTACTTTGACGAACCTACAATATGACATATTTTCAGTTGTTTCACACTTTTTTGTCATGTATATAATTCCATATATAATTCCACATGTGTTAATTCATAGTTTTGATGCCTTCAGTGTGAATCTACAATTTTCATAGTCATGAAAATAAAGAAAACTCTTTGAATGAGAAGGTGTGTCCAAACTTTTGGTCTGTACTGTACTAGTCAGCCAAGTATGGTGACTAGGGCTGTAGCTATTAAGTATTTTAGTAATCGAGTATTCTACCAAAAATTCCATCAATTAATCGAGTAATCGGATAAAATGTGTTTTTGCTTAAAGTGCAATATTAATTATGCAAGAGAAAATAAGACTCCTGGGTCTCTTAAAATGAGCAACTATGTTTACTTTTTTAAATGCATAGAATGCAATGCATACATCAAAAATAACCATTTAATTATTACCCATTGTTTCTCTGTCTGTACTTGTACTGTGAACAATGACAATAAAGTTGACAGATGAATTAAGTGCATTTAAGTGCCATTCAATTGGGGTTTTAAATAAAGCATTTTCTGAGATGCACATTAAAAACATAAAACATTAATTTAATTTATCTTTTAATTATTGAAAATTAAGCAAACTTAACTTTTTGGTAAACAAAGGGGATTTACTATTAAAAATAAAACATGGAATAAATATTGTGTGATTAAACCTTAAAAAAAATAATGTTTGATTTTTTTTGTAGTAGTAGTAGGCTATGTACATTCTGCTGAACAATAGTAATACATCTCTGGCAAATACTTGACTTTAATCTAAACCGGACTTTTATTTTGATGGGTTGACGTACCTTTACAGTTCTGTGTATCATGTGACGCTAGATTTACTCAAATCAAACGTTCAAATGCTCATGAAGTGTCTGTCAGAGCAGTTCTGGAGATGTTGTTAATGTATTCACGTCCTTTTTTTATTGTGACAGCAGACGCTGAAATCAACGCGAGCATCATGTGCACTTCAGTGTGTGTAAATAAACAAAGAATGGAGCTGCAAATTCATTAAGAGAGACACGCAGAACAGAACGTTTTTATGACTGGATTCCGCGATTCCCTCCACGTTTTCTGCATCGCGGAAATCATAGGGCCCTAGTTGTGGTATGCCAGCACTATCTTGTAATGGACACACGCCACGACGGTCTCTTTATGTTTGCCCGCGCCCTCAAATCAAAACACTGCTGACTGCTTGCAGTATGTGATTTCGGATGCAGTGCTTGTGTCTCCTTCCACTTTGTGGGTGACGTAAACGCATTGTGTCACATTAAAAAATAATAAATTAAAAGATGCTTCGAGGCAGAGGAATTTGCCTCTTTCATTTTTTGTAATCAAATTACTCGAGGAATCGTTTCAGCCCTAATGGTGACCCATACTCAGAATTCGTGCTCTACATTTAACCCATCCAAAGTGCACACACACAGCAATGAACACACACTCACCTTGAACACACACCCTGAGCAGTGGGCAGCCATTTATGCTGCGGCACCCGGAGAGCAGTTGGGGGTTCGATGCCTTGCTCAAGGGCACCTCAGTCGTGGTATTGCAGGCCCAAGACTCGAGCCCACAACCCTAGGGTTAGGAGTCAAACTCTCTAACCACTGGACCACGACTTTCCACTTTCCATCAAAAACCTAACAAACAATATACATAAATAGAATATAAAGAAAATAACCTAAAACTAGGGCTGTGTATTGCCAAGAATCTGACGATATGATACGTATCATGATACTGGGGTTGCGATACGATATGTTGTGATACACTTCGATACTGTAAGCAAGGTGATATATTGGGATACTTCTTATTTTAGGAATAGTATATATATATATATATATATATATATATATATAGTAAGGAAAGCTGTCATTAAGAACACGCCACCATATGCAAACCTTAGCAATAAATAAATCAATAAAAAATTTTAACCGGAACAAAGTGGGATCTGTATTTGCAATAATCAGTTCCTGTAACATTCAATGTTACTGAACCACTTTTTGTGCCGTACGGGTAAAGGGGGAAAATTAAAGTGCTAGCAGGATCCTTTAGTTAAATTTATAATATGTATAAAATGTATTTTATAAAAAGACCATATTTATTTTTTAGACCCTACTTTAAAGGTTCACAGTTTAAGTTTTCAATTGTAATATACAATGTAATAACATTTTGATCTAAACAAAATAATCACATCTGCTTAATATCAATAAAAAATTAAGTGCTAACATGATTCTTAAAGAAATCAAAACAATCGTAAAACAATAAAATAAATACAGATGTTGAACCTTTCCATTTGGATTTCACAGGTTTTTCAAAAGCCCAAAAATTTTCTCGCAAAATCTGTGACGCGAGCACCGCAACAACTGCACAAAACGCCCCAAAAATGAGAGAAAACTGCATCTGCTATCTAGTGGTCAGGAAATAAACTCAAAACGAAACAACTGCCATGAATATTGTATGATTTTTTTAAATATCAATATTTTGTAGGGATGCACCGATCATGATTTTTCATGGCCGATTCCGATACCGATTTTTTACAAACAAACTGGCCGATTCCGATTTCCAATTTTTTTATTAATTTTTTCATCTTTAAGCAACAAACAAGAAAGAAGGAAAGTGTTCATAAACAAGATGTTTATTTGGTATTTAATAGGCCAAACTGGCTTTGTGAATGTGAATCATTACCATAATTTTTTTTAATTGGATGAATGAAACACTTTTTCTCAGTGTGCTACAGCAGGTGATTTTTAAATCAAATTAAGTCAATGTAATTTTAAGGTAAAATAAAAATAATCAACTGTCGTTTACTTCTGGCTTTTCAAACGTGTATGCAAGTTCCACTTTACAAAAAAAAAAAAGTTTTGTCACAGTTTAGTCCGTTTCGTTTCTCATCCAACACATGAGAAGTTGATCTGAGCATCTCTTCACGGTCTACTCGTGTTCAGGGCTCGGACCGGTAACGGTAAGCTCGCACAGCTTTAGTGCGTGCAGAAAAAGGGACTCTTATTTGTGCGCCAGTACACCAACTGCTGATCGCTTCCTGCTATCTGTGCCTCAGACATGTAGCTCTGCATTTCCAGTACTGATCGGCTGCCCGTGTCCTGCGCACAGATTTCGAAATACTTCCACACAAATGACATAGCGAATGATTACAATGTAGACTGTGCACGCGGCCGCACTTCCGGAAAAATCAGCCTAAAGAAGACCAAAAACCGGCCGATTGCGTATTTTAAGCAAAAATCGGCCGGTTCCGACTTATGGCCGGTCAACCGGTGCATCCCTAATATTTTGTTTTTGAGTATCGATACAGTATCGCCAAACTAAATATTGCGATACACATGTGTATCGATATTTTCTTACGCCCCTACCTAAAACATTTAATAATAATAATGAAAATACAGAACAGTTAATGCAAAATAATAATATTACCTAATAATTTTTATTTAATGTGAACTTGAATACACCAACAACCAAAGATCTTCAAACGTTGGACATTTCTTCTTTTAAATCGAACAAAAGGTCAACGAAAGAGCATTTAGGATCAGTTCCTTAAGATAAAGGGACAGGGCCGGCTGTGTCTAAATTTGCCCCATGAACCGGCCTAGCACTGAGATCTCCAGTTACCCCTAGAGAAATGTCCCTGCCGTACGTAAACCGAGTTCAAGAGCAGATCTGTTAAATGACATCTACCCTTGCTGTTCTCAGTGAATATGTTCATGCGTTTCCTGAGATCTAACAGGTACAGCATACTTCTCATTTTAACTCACTGAATTTACCTTCCGGGCATCTGAACACAAAGAAAAAGTAAAGACAGGAAGTACATATATTGCAACAATGGCGTCCAAACATCTGTCTCAATCCGAACCAGCTAGCGGTCTTTCTTCCATTTACATGCACACTGATGTTTGTCAGGTTACAAATGATGATAGGGTCAAATGAACTAAAGGAAAAGACTATCAACTTTATATTCAGATTGATGTCTTTCGATTTAAACATGGTCTATTTAGGAAGCTCATCTCCTTACAAAAAGTACCATGGTATTACTATGGATTCTAGACACCAAATACTCAAAAAGTACCGTGGAAAAACCCTGGTATAATAATATAGCGCTTACTCAGTACACTGGCAGCTCCAAAGTAACACACGTTTTTTTTTTTATAGAAGGGTGGAGAAATTGTTTGCCACTCTTACACCTGGCCATAACCCAAAATATACACATATACGCAGACAATGAAAATCCCATTTCAAATGTGCCTTTCCCATGATGATATCATACAGAAAGCACCCACGAGGTAGTGTAATAACAGATTTAGTATAGAGAACACAGTTAGGCAAGGACTCTGTTGGCATGAGCCGACTCGCGCATGCGCAGTGGCGCACCCAATGACGCCACAGTAATGAATTGTTTATGGTTTAAAAAAAATAACTCGCTGCTTAAAACCACTAGTAATACAGTAAAAATGTGTTGCTCCAGTCTGTTAACCGGTTTCACCCTTAGAGTGATGAATTTTGGGGTTACTGGATGTAACAGGCCACTTGAACATTAAACGTTTATCTTAACTTAAACCATAAACAAAGCATCGATCATCTCATCTGGATGAAGTAACGTTAGTAATACCATATTAAACGCTGACAAAGTCATTAGTTTGACTCATCTGGCATCAAAATATTATTAGTCTGCCAACCCACATGTTAACGCAAAACTTTAGTCGAATAACCTCAATAAAACTGATCCAAATATAAAGATGAACAGAACGGCAACAAAGTATTAGACGACCAAATCAACCTTCGGAACTCTGGAATATGATTCCGAATGAACCAATTTCAGTTGATTCACTCAGCTGATATGAATCAGTTAGCCGGTTAGCATGCTAAAACCCAGAATCAAGGCCTAGTCAGCACATCCTCACATATTTAACAGCATTTCTCATTTAAAACAATGAATAAAACCCTGGGAGCGGGTAGGTTCGAGTGTGATACTGACCTATAGTGGAGATGAAGGTGGTGTTGAAGGCGTCGTCTGAAAATCTGAACAGCACGCAGGTCTTTCCCACCCCAGAATCACCAATCAAGAGCAGCTTAAAGAGCAGATCATAGGTCTTCTTCGCCATCTGAGCTCTTATAAACACACGGATGAGAAACCGATAGATGCTGAGAGTGTGTTAAAGGGAAAGTGTGTGTGTGTGTGTGTGTTATCCGAAAACACACACCGGACAGTCTCCTTCTTCGCAGCTGTTTTGATTTGCTCTGTAGGTTAAGACTCTTTTTTTAACCCCGAAGGCGATATTTAAGATGTATGTTTCCTCTGAAAAGTCTGCTGTTTTTAATGTCTCTGTCTTTCTTTTCTCTCACACTGTCGGGACAAAATGGCTCCTCCGCCCGACTCTCTGTCTTCAAACTATCGTTACACCAGCGATCTGATTCAAATGAAAGATATTCCGCTTCATACCAGCGACGCTGAACCACACAGATCTCGCTTGACGACTGGATTCCGAACCGACAGTATGTACCAGGTCCGTTTGAGGAGTTTAGAAGAGGACTGACACAGAGACGACCGAACAACCGCCGTCGCCTTCGAATGGAGCCACCACGGCGACACCCTAGATTTCAGAGCCACGCCTCTCTTCCCGCCCCCACGTCAGCTTCTGGCTTTGCGATTGGCCGAAATGGCCGTTTATCAAACCTATCTCGGACGCTGATTGGATAGAGCGCTAGCTGTCCGGAGACATGAGGGAATCATTGACGTAGCTTATCGGGGAGGGTGAATACAGCTTGGCGCAGCCCAGAATCTGGCCCGAAACGACACTTCGTGGCCCTACAGTTGGTTTCCGTCAGCCCGGAGCAGCGCTGCTGGGTGTGATTGGGTCACTGTGATGAATCCAGATGTTAAGTCGAACCCGATGATGTCAGTTCGGGCGTGGTACTTTAAGAATATTTCAACATCCTCCTGAGAAAAAAAAAGTTGTGAATATTTGTTGCTTTGTTATGTCATAACATTTGTTGGAGAATAAGAAACACATGGAGAAAAAACACTTTCTTGAAAAAAAAAAATATATTTTTACTATTATTTTATTATATGTAGAGGACGCCAGGACTAAAAAGTTATAACTAAAATTAAATTAAAAAAATTATTCACAAATGAGTTTTTAGGTTTCGTTATATTTTCAGCAAAACTTTTTACAAAGATTCTCTACTATGTTATAAAATATATAACATAATTATTTGATATACTAGCCTACTGTACTTGGAATATGTGTGAAGATTTGTATTCTCAGTTTATATGTATCTATACATTGCATCCAATTTGCACATTAATGTATTCTTTGGGGGGGTAAACATAATGAAAAAAGAAGTGTTATAACGGGAGTAATAACTTGGCAACATTTTCATAAGAATATGACATATTTCATATGAATAATGATCTATCATTTCTTTGTTGTGTTTTCTCAAAATACTTGATTTACATGATGTTTGTTCTGGTGTAATCTACAGAAGACGTATGAAAACTATGCCCTGTTTTGTAACAAAAATATATCATATATTCTGATTTAAAACAACATTAAAAACATTTCTGAGATGTTTGTTTATGACAATTTGCCAGATTTAAATGCTAATTACAAAACATGATAACATTTCCCTAAGAGTACTACAATTAGATCTTTCTGTGAACATCAGTCATATTTAGAGAACAAGGAGAGGGTATGTTTATGATCAAACCTGCAAACATTTGACATCAATAATCCCTGAATGTGCTATAGGACATACAGATTTATATGTATGGTCTCAGAGAAATCCACTAAAATATAATGTCCTCGACAAAAGATTATGCCTTTATGAATGTAATCCTGCTGAAACATGGAACTGTTGTACATTTAACAGTCATGGTATATGTCCAAACGATCATACACTTACAAAAACATGATGTTACCATGTCCTTTGCTTATAACACACTTTTCTAGGTGAAGCCTACTGTACACTCTTAGAAAAAATGGTTCAGTGGGGTTCTATGTAGAACCATAGGGTTCTTTACTCAACTCCAAAGAACCTTTTCTGCTAAGAAAGAACCCTTTTGGCACAAAGGTTATTTAGGCTATTATTGAATCATATATTACATTATATATACAACATTTTCTATTTGTAATTAAATTATTATTTGTAGTAACTGATTTTTGGTGAAAAACTTAAATGGCACTCTTCGTGTGATATTGATATTGACATAAAATGATACAAATATATACATTTTCTAACCCCCATATCTTAAATTTTGTGATCATTCACATGCATTCATAGATGCATTTGAATACACCGAATAATGCAGTGAAAGAACGCACTCAAAATGCACAAGCGCCACACGCACTAGTATGACTTCATCATGTAACTTTACATTAGCCTAGATGGATGCACTTTTTAGGCATTTGTTTAGTTTGTTTAGTTTTTTAATACATTTGATACTGTGAAAAGGCACATAATTAAAACAAAAAATACGAGTTCACATATCACACCTAAATACGCGTGGAAAACGTAATTAGAACTGACTCAAATGATTCGCGAACCAGCTTCGAACTCCCGAAATGACTCAAATGAATCACGCTCCGAACTCCCAAACTGACTCAAATGATTCGCGAACCCGCTTCGAACTCCCAAACTGACTCAAATAATTCGAGAACCCGGTCCGAACTCTCGAACTGATTCAAATGATCCGCGAAGCAGCTCCGAACTCCCCAGGACCGTCGCCAGAACAAACCAAATGGGGGGGCATTTAATTTTCATAGGGGGGCACACTTTTTTACATGATCTGAGACGGACCATAACATAAACCCATATTAGGCTATAACTAAAATAGACCACAATAGTCTTGTTTTGTTCAATTATTCAAATAAAATACGTCACCGTTTGATCTCAACGTCTCTGTTTATTGTCTCTTAACATTTCCAAAACCGCCAAAAATTTATTCTGAGATGGCATGCAACGCGCAGCTCAGCTGCGCAAAGGAATTGCGTATAAACAATACAATACTGTATGCTTAACTAAATGAATTACATGATTTATATATACATATACTTACACACAAACTGCATATTGTAATTTGAATTAATAAAACTACTAACACAAAAATAACATATTGAAAGGTCTGCTATATATTAATAATTAATGGGGTAGGTATTTGCAAGGTTTGGGTGCTGTTTTGGGATGTTTCAACAGTCATTTATGAATATAATTATATTTAAAATTATGTTCTGTGTAATAATGTGTTGAATAATGAATCGTCTGAATCATTTCTGAAGGTAATGTGTTATGCATTTCTAGTGTTACCGTTGTAGTGATTACTGTTCCTGTGAGCCAAGTTCTGCTGAAACAACGTTAGTAATGCAATAATGTAAATCAATGACATTCAACATTAAACGTCTAACTGCGCGTTTACACCGGCGGCGTCGGGAGCGTCAAAAATCGCTCTTGTCGCTCTTCTCACGACACTGCAGAAAGATTCTTGAACGCTCTGACGTTGACAGACTGCTTTATTTGTGTTGAAAGTGGCCGTAAAGCGAACAGACTTGTTGCTCTTATGCAGACTAACCACAAGGAGGTTAACGTTATTAATTAATCTCATTAAATGTTTTTGTGGACGAAATATTAAGATCCTTTACTTAAAATGAACGATCTCAGACACCTTGGTCCACGTATCACTTTTAATTATTTTTTTATGTCCCTGTACGCAAACAGGGACACATCATAGATTACTGCAAACGCGAAACAGCAATAATCAACCTGCCCTCTAGTTTGCTTGGGAACTAATTTGATCGGAGCTGCGTCCTCTGGAATCCTCTCAAGCGGAAGACGTCTACGTTCCGATTGGTTGCTGCCCAACCGCGTCATAGCTCATTACCATAAAGTTGCCTTGATTTCAACTCTGCTCGACGCTCTCAAAGGCCAAGTCGCGCCGCGCCGCTCCTCGACGCCGGCTCACATTGAAAATGAATGACTTCCGGCCACTTTGACGCTCTCGACGCCGGCGGTGTGAATGCACAGTAATGCAAGTTTGGTTAATTGTTCTGTGCGTTACGTTTAGGGGGGCACAAAAAGTCATTTGGGGGGGCACTGCCCCCTGATGCCCCCCTTGACGACGGGCCTGGAACTCCCGAACTGACTCAAATGATTCGCGAACCGCTACGAACTCTCGAACTGACTCAAATGATTTGCGATCCCGCTCCGAACTCCCAAACTGACTCAAATGATTCGCGATCCACAAACTGACTCAAATGATTCGCGATCCCGCTCCGAACTCCCAAACTGACTCAAATGATTTGCGATCCCCAAACTGACTCAAATTATTCGCGAACCTGCTCCGAACAGACGAAAAATAAATTTGCGATCCCGCTCCGAGCTGCCGAACAGACTCAAATGATTCGCGAACCCGCTCCAAACTACCGAACCCATTAGCAATTCATGTTTCTACAGCGGATTTACACTAAAACACGAAAGAGCCTGAACCGTGACAGTGTCACAAGTTGCCTTACATCGGTAAGTTTTGTTGTGCTTGTTTCAAACTGTTAAACTTTGTGTTTTCTGATCCTAAGCTTAGTTTTTAACTGCAGATAGTACTCTAAGATAGTTTTTGACCGCACACTCAAATGGTAATGAAGAACAGCCCTGCAGAACAGAACAGCCATACAATCCAGCAGTATGAGACGGCCAAATCAAGTTTTTTATTATTCTTGACATCCATGAATAAAAGTCATGTGGGTTTGGAACAGGTAGATGGTGACAGAATTTGTTTTTTGGTGGGGGGTGAATGAATGCTTTAATTCTACTGATAATTGATTTTCAGTTATTTGTGCTATGTTACTTCTATGATGGAGGCAATGGAGTGCCTCTTTGCTACTTATTTCATATTCAGTGTGGAATACCCCAAGCAAATCACTCACATGATGAGTTTTGTTGGGCAATACCTGTTTAAACTCTCCAGAATCTGTATATTTGCATTATTTATTAGTGAGAGATTAATGTATTTTGTAATAGACTTATTTTGTAATATGTAGATAGGTGAAACTATTGTCATTATGATATTTTTTAAATGGTTGGTGTTTTAAGGTTGATTTGTACATTTAAAGCCTTGAATATTTGAAATTACAGTAGCATTCTTTCAGTAATAGTATTTATATTAACAAAAATAATTACTATTACTGAAAGAATGCTACTGTAATTTCAAATATTCACGGCTTTAAATGTACAAATCAACCTTAAAACACCAACCATTTAAAAAAATCTCATAAATAATGAAAATAGTTTCACCTACATCTACATAATACAAAATAAGTCCATTGTAAGTCACTGGACAACATTTTCCCTAATACAGCTGTAAACATGCAGAAACCTGCAGTGACTCAGACAAGCATCAGAGCTGCTGGAGGTTGTATTCCTTTACTTCTGTCTGTCAGTGAGTCACTTCAGGAGCTCCATTTCTACATATCTTTTGACTGGGTTTTAAGCCATCTGACAAATTAGTTAAAACACACACACACAGTCAGCAGAGGCGTAGCTGAGGGTTGTAAGTGAATCTGCTGCTATGTGACTCACAGTGGAGTTAAACATCTGGTTCTGTTAAATCCACCGGATGTCATTCAGAGATTGAGTCACAGCATGCAAATGGTCAACCATTTAACGTATCTTTGACAAAATGTATTCATTTTATTAAACTGCCATTTACAGTATATTTAATCATGCAGATCATTTTATAATATAAATATTATCCACCATGTTTAACTTGAATGTGCGAGACTTCCGGTGTCATTTGCCTCCTGTTATTTTCCCTGTCATAAACAGTCCATTAAACTGCTTGATATTGCAAACTGCTATTTGTTATCATATAATTTAGACGTATTATTGTCATAAGCACACCGATTTGTAGCGCAAAATAGTTTTACTGTTTACTGCACTTCTAGCTATTTATCTGTAGCCCAGCGGTTATTTTTTATGTAATATATTTATAATAGCTGTATAATATTTGCAGATAATTTTTCTATTAAATATTTTTATAAGCAAATATTTATATCAGCACTTTTCACAATGCATATTTTTCCATATTGTTTTGTAAAAAGGGGTGTCTTATAAACACTGGAGTTACACAGCATTATTTATATTGATTGAATACATATAGGCCCACAGTGTTATTGCTTAACGTTTCAAGGCTATTTTTATTTTATTTTTACTCTTACTGCTAAGTGTATCATCTTGAAAGGAAGCATCTGTAGCCAACAGCTGCATTAAAGACCTCACTATCAGCTAATTGTTCATTTCAGGGTGGATTGATTTCATCCATGATGTTTCACTAAGTGCTTTGGCTCACTCTGATAGACCTCCTTCCCTTTTTTGAAACCCAAGAGTTAGTCTGGTCATATCCTAGTGTCATCTGCACTGGTTGTCTAAGCATCCTCTGTATGGGTCCTGAAAAGGAATTATATATAGCCAGGGATGAGATTAATAATTTACCACAGCACAAATTAATTTGAAAAAAGATGTAATTTAAATGTAGAGGCAGAAAATAAAACTGTGTATATTACAAATCCACTAGATGGTGCCATTGATGTACAATTAACCAACCCTAAGCACAATAATAAATCTAATTTACAACTGTAGTAAAAAATGCAGCAGGACTATTACACTAAATTTTAGTAGTGGTCTTTAATATTTGGCTATATCTTGGGCCTTCACCTTTTTCATTAATGTTTGCACATTTTAGCTTTAAGTAGGGTGTTAGCTTATAAAATTAACAATAAAACAAATATTTTAAAATACTATATTAAATTGTTACAAAATATTATGTTTTGAATGTTTTATTTTATATTATTATTATTGCATTATTATTATTTTTTTGCATCTTTTTTTTAGCCTATCTGTATTTCAATAATTAGCATTTTATCAAACACTGATCTGATCCATATTTAATACAGTTGAATCAGCTTTAACAATTTAACTCTAAATCCAGTGCTTTAAGTGGGCTGGTATGCACCGGTACTCAGTACCGGCACTTCCAAATATAGTTCTTGAGCATACCTCCACCTCTCCGTGCACCCAGAACATGCTTTTAGTGTACCCATACGCTCATTTGGACATTTGTTTTAATAGAGGTTTTAATCCTTTGCCTGTGCTGCTGCTTTTCAGAACGCCCTTCACAATGCACACTTCCTAATTCTTCCTAGTTCGGAGTATGGAGCGTGAATCATTTGAACCAGTTCAGGAGTTCGGAGCGGGTTCGCGAATCATTTGAGTCAGATCGGGAGTTCGTAGCGGGTTCGCGAATCATTTGAGTCAATTTGGTGATCACGAATCATTTGAATCAGTTCGGGAGTTCGTAGCGGGTTCGCGAATCATTTGAGTCAGTTTGGTGATCACGAATCATTTGAGTCAGTTTGGTGATCACGAATCATTTGAGTCAGTTCGGGAGTTCGGAGCGGGTTCGCGAATCATTTGAGTCAGTTTGGTGATCACGAATCATTTGAATCAGTTCGGGAGTTCGTAGCGGGTTCGCTAATCATTGGAGTCAGTTCGGGAGTTCAAAGCGGGTTCGCGAATCATTTGAGTCAGTTTGGAAGTTTGAATGAAGTACCTCTTTCTAAGGGTATTTTTTTTTCAAAATCCTTTTGCACATTTTATTTATGTTCAGTAGTTCTTTCTAGCTCAAGCAAATCCACAAACTAATAAAAGGATTTATTATTAAGGTCGCCTGTTGACTGCTGTATATAAAACCCCTTCAATATAGTTGTTGTTACCTCAAGGGGATGAGGGCAGTCATCAAAAAAAATTAATAGAGTACCGGCACCTCTTTTGGGCCACTTAAAGCACTGTCTAAATCCCAAACACCTCTCTGGGGCATTTCTGCAATGATTACACCGAAGGAGATAATAACTGTGTGTGTGTGTGTGTGTGTGTGTGTGTGTGTGTGTGTGTGTTACAATGTTGCCATGTTCGCCTTTTTAAACGATTTTGCCCTTGATTTTCATAAAGTGGTTTATAAAACTATAAACTATCTAATAGTTTCAAATGATTTAAAGGGGATTATGTATGCATCAGATACAGAAACTATTCACTGGTTCAGTGGGTCTATTATTTATTTTATTAAATAGCCTATATATAGGTAGCCTAGCGGTTAGACTCAATTAGCTTATCTGTTTAATAATAACCATGGTAATTTCTATTAGAAAATATACTTTTTTTATTTTAAGTCACTGAGTCACATTTAAGTCATATGAAATTGATTTAATATAGGAGAGCCATTATTGCTTAAAAATCCAATTCGAATTTCAGATTGCTTATTTCTCTTGCCAGACCTGGCAACCCTGATATGTGTGTGTGTGTGTGTGTGTGTGTGTGTGTGTGTTTGGGCAGGGCTGCAGTGAAGCGCAGTTGATGTGTGTGATTTTCTGCCAGACGCGCTTATATTTCGGATCTTCTTGTGTTTCGGTGTAAATCGGTGAGATATTCTGAGTTTATGATTTCATCCATCCGTGTTTATGACGGAGCCGCCTTTATCATTTATTCATTTGTGGAGACCGCAGAGATTTGCAGCGGGACTGACATCATGCGCTCGGTGACCGGCTGATGCTGATGCTGACATCGTCCATCATCCATCTGCTTTAACGGGAATACTACGCTCATTCGTGATCCATTCATCTCGTATAGACGGATTCAACATGTCCATGAAGGCCAAAATCGGCGAGGCGGTGAAGGTGGTGGTTCGGTGTCGCCCGCTCAACCGTAAAGAGGAATCGATGGGGTATGAGAATAGCGTGCAGATGGATGTGAAACTGGGCCAGGTGGCCCTGCGGAACCCCAAGGCGGGTCCGGGAGAGCTGCTCAAGACCTTCACGTTCGACGCGGTTTACGACGCTTGTTCCAAACAGAGCGACCTGTATGACGAGACGGTGCGACCGCTCATCGACTCGGTTCTGCGCGGCTTCAACGGCACCATCTTCGCGTACGGACAGACGGGAACCGGGAAGACGTACACCATGCAAGGCCAGTGGCTGGACGCCGAGCGCCGCGGCATCATCCCGAACTCGTTCGAGCACATCTTCACGCACATCTCGCGCTCTCAGAACCAGCAGTACCTGGTCCGGGCCTCTTATTTGGAGATCTACCAGGAGGAGATCCGTGACCTGCTCACCAAAGACCACAGCAAGAAGCTGGAGCTGAAGGAGAGTGCAGACTCAGGGGTCTACATCAAAGATCTGTCCTCCTTCGTCACCAAGAACGTGAAGGAGATCGAGCACGTGATGAACGTGGGTAACCAGACTAGATCGGTGGGCTTCACCAACATGAACGAGCATAGCTCGAGGTCACACGCCATCTTCATCATCACGGTGGAGTGCAGCCAGCTTGGACCAGACGGACAGAACCACATCCGCGTTGGCAAACTCAACCTGGTTGACCTGGCGGGCAGCGAGAGACAGACCAAGACTGGCGTCCAAGGAGAACGTCTGAAGGAGGCCACCAAGATCAACCTGTCCCTCTCCGCTCTAGGAAATGTAATCTCTGCGTTGGTGGATGGACGAAGTTCTCACGTTCCATACCGTGACTCAAAACTCACACGGTTGCTGCAGGACTCATTGGGCGGGAACGCCAAGACCATCATGGTGGCTACTTTAGGACCAGCCTCCTACAATTACGAGGAGACCCTGACCACCCTGCGCTACGCCAACCGCGCCAAGAACATCAAGAACAAGCCTCGTGTCAATGAAGACCCAAAGACGCCCTCCTGAGGGAGTTCCAGGAGGAGATCGCCCGGCTGAAATCGCAGCTGGATAAACGCGGCATGCTCACCAAGAGGAAGAGTAGGAGCAGGAGACTGAAGAAGACCGGAGAAGGAGGAGAGGAAGAGGTAGAGGAGGAGGATGTTGAAGATGATGATGAAGAAAGCGTGGAGAAGGAGGCGCAGGAGTACATGAAGGAGCAGCAGGAGAAGCTGGAGAGAGAGAAGGAGGCCATCAGAGATGATCATTCACTGGTGGCCGAGGAGAAACAGAGACTCCTGGAGGAGAAAGAGAGGATGATGAGGCATCTGAAGAAGGAGCAGGAGGCCACAGATCTTCTCACAGCCAAGTTTAAGGTCAGTATGTTGTGCATGTAAGTTTAAATGATATATTACAAAAAAGTTCCTTAAATATTGTTGTATGGAAATATGTAATTAATAGATATCACACTCTGATATATATATATATATTATTAACTAAAACTAAAACCATAAAAAACTATTATTTATAACACACTATTTTTTTAACTATAATAGCTATACTGTTTTTTTTAATAAACTGTAACAATATATAAAACAATATTTTATTAATTATTTTTAAAATACACCTTAATCTAAATAAAATGTAAAAATATATAAAATTGACTTTATTTAATTTATTTAAATTAATAAAACATTTAATTTCAGCTAGTTTCCTAGGCAATATTTCTTATTTTTATTTAGTTTGTTTATTTAGTTAACTAAAACTAAATCAACTAAAACTTAATTTTACATAAAAAACTAATAACAATAACAACAGAAAATATAAAATTAAATTTATATAATAAATAAAAAAAACTTAATAAAATAATTTAGAAATATTTTATATAAAACAAATAGTAAAAATGACAATAAATGACAAATCAAAATTCTGAAAACTTTAAATGAACTGAAAACTAACATTAAGGGTTAGTTAACCCAAAAATGAAAGTTAAGCCATAAATGACTAATCCTTGGTGTATAGTACTTCTTTCAGACTAATCCAGTTGGAGTTATTTAAAAAATTGTTTTTGATCATTCAAGCTGTTTGATGTCACTCAGCGGGTGTTGCACTGCATCGGTCCATGAGAAGTTTAATAAAAAGTGCATCCATTAAAAATAAGTGTCGCACAGCTCTGTGGGTGAATAAACACCTCCTGAGTGCCATCAAACAGCTTGAAAGATCAAAGATAATTTTTTAAATAACCCCGACTGGACTCGTATAAAAGAGGAAAGTCATATACACCTAGGATGACTTCAAGGTGAGTTATTAATGGGCTAATTTTCATTTTGGGGTGAACTAACCCTTTAACATCAACAATACTAAATAACACCGTATTTTTTCTGAAATTCAAGTCATGTGATCTGATGCATCTTGTGATGACCTAATGCATGACATCATATTTTCACATGTGCTTGTGCATTATTCTGAGTGCATGTGATAGCAAAGCAGGCTGCTGGAAATATATAGTATATAACTCTTCATTCTCATATAGGAGGTGTTTGTGGTGGTTCTGGCCTGATGCAAGATGAGAGAGGGGCTTCAGATTTATAAATAACCCTGATTATTGGTGGGTCATTTCCTGACAGGCGATGATTCATCACGACCTCATCCTGTTCCCTGTGCTGTGAGCCAATCACATCACTAGATCTCAAACAATAACAGCAACACAGGAAGCACATCACTGAATGTCTGATTATAAACACATTCACATACTGTTCACAGTCACATACTGGCTCGCTACTCATTGTAAATTTCAATATATTTAAATAGATTTGTCATATATACATATATATATATAAGGGCCGGGACTCGATTAATAAAATTAATCTAATTAATTAGAGGCTTTGTAATTAATTAATCGAAATTAATCGCATTTTAATCGCATATAAATATTTGACCTGAGAACAGTGAGAAGTAATTTTTTTTCACATGGATTTATAGTATACCATTGAATAATGACTGAATACATAAGCTTAAGCAACAAAATATTGTTTATTTTTGTTCAACCAAGTCTAGCAGACCAGTGCAATTTTTGCCCTGAAGTGTAGCAATAGAATATTATTTAGAAACAATTTAGAAATAGTACATTTCAGAAATTCAGAAAGCTTATAGGTATATATATATATATAACATTGGAAACACTGACTATTAGAAAACCTTGGCCAAAACAATAAAGAGTTCAACATAAACTGCCAATTGCACCAACAAAATAATACATAGTTCAACATAAAGTGTAAAGTCCACGCTAGCTGCTATATGTTTTGCGTTGAGGTGATACTTGAGGCTCGTAGATGTGCTGCAGTGATATGCGAAGGCTAGTTGGTGCTCCAGTATAATCGGTCCCGCCGAAACTCATCCAGTGAGAAACGTTCCGCGGTGCAAAAACTAAGTTATTAAAAATGCGGGAATTTTTTTCTGTAATTAATTAATCTTAGTTAACACATTATTTTTTGTGTAATTAATTCATCTCAATTAACGCGTTAAAGTCCCGGCCCTAATATATATACAAACACACACACATTTTTGTTTTCAGTGAATATCTACAAAAATGTACAGTAAGAACATAAACATGCATACAGAATATTTTGCATACTATATGTGCTGCACACATAGTAGAAGTAGTATGGTGTTGTTCTAAACTCAGCACATGACTCAGATTCATTGTGCTGCTACTAGAGTGAACTGAGTGTTTAGTTGTGAAGTCCCAGTGCTCATGTGCCTGTTTTACCACCACTTCACACACACTTTTAGCCTTTAATATCTGTTTACACAACTGTTTTCTAGTTTAATTATACTGTCATTTAAAGAAAGGATGTGGTGGCGAGAGAGACATACAGGAAGAAACATAATTATATAGTGTCTTTTGGATTTGTTTGTGTGTGTGACTGTATATTTGGAGTAGCGTACTGTAATACTGTATACTACTAGTATAATCATACTGTTTTCACAGTGTGTTGAATGTACTGTATACCAGTGTAGGTATTGTTAACAACAAACCAAAACTATGTGCAATGAAATAAAATAAATATACCTGAAATTAAAAAAAAATATATATATAAATACTGGATGGAAAAAGTAAACTGTTGCTTTGGCAGCTAAGCTAAGTAAATGATCTAAAGTGCTAAAATTACTGAAATAAAAACAAGTCAAAGCTAAATATATATATATAACTAATAAAAAATGACAAAAGCACATAAAATTACTCAAACTTACATTAAAACGCATTTTAAAATGAAAACTGGAAATGTAAAAATAGAAACTCAAAATATTATTAAATGCTGTAACATTATGTAAACAACACTGAAATAATAATGGATTCATATTTTATATTTGTATACATACAATCTCTAAATTAAAAAACTAAAGTTAAGTACTAAAATTAAAAAGCTTAAATAAAACTAAAGCTAAATAGAAATATTAAATAAATAAATAACAATGTCAAGCATATAACACAACTACTAAAAGGCGTATTAAAACTGATATTAAAATAAAAACTGAAAATATAAAACTAAAATTATTCATAATATTAGTAAATACTACAAAATTACATAATACTGAAATGAGACTGATTTATACTGTACTTTTGTACACATGGAATCCCAAGATGATGAACTAAAAGATGCAAAAAAGCCATTTTGTAACCATTATAACTGAACGCAACTTGCTGAATTAAACATTCAACGTAATTGTTTCACAGTATATTGTTATGTAATGTATGCTATTTCCAAACGTAGCCTGTATGTGCTGACAGTTCTCCCAGGATCCTTTGCTTAAATAATGATGTGTCAGCTTCATTGTGTAGGTGGGCGGAGCTTGTGTTCGGAGCTCCTGGCCAATGAACTCCTCAGCAGTGTGAATAGGTGAATAGATAATGAGCCAGACTGGTCCTGAGCTCTGTTGCCATGGTGATGGGAATGTAAGGGGCCTGGATGGAAAGGTCTCTGTTAGACGAGCTCATCTTTCCTGCTGAGTGTGTGTGTGTGTGTGTGTGTGTGTGTGTGTGTGATGACTGAGCGTCCTGCTGGTGCTTCCTAAGAGGCCCACGTCTATTTTAAACCATCTCTCTGTTTCTCTCTCTCTCTGATCTTTTTTTCCTTCACTACTGTAACAGTTTATTGTATACAATATAAAATCAGTCAAAATATTACTCCAACCGAAGATGTGAGTGTGAAAAGAGTTTTGTACTATTTGTATATTTCTATATTTTATATTTAATTACTAACATTACTACTTTGTTACCAATAAAAATGAAGTTACATAGAAATAATAATAATAAGCTTAAAAAATATGACTAAGAATAAAATATAAAATAAAAAAATAAAAAAGCTAATTAAAAATATTAATTACTTTTAATATTAAGACCTGGGTGTGTAAAGGTTTTGCGCCATTTTATTTGAATTTCTTTTTTTGTGAAATAAATGCATTATATTTTAATTGTTGTTGTTCTAACATTATTAAAATAGAAAAAAGTTATATAGAAATATTTAAAATAAATATGTAAAATGTAAAAATGACAAAAGCACATAAAATGACTAAAACTAAAATCACACACACACACACACACACACACACACATATTTATAAAGCTAATTAAAAATATGAGTGTCTAAAGGGTACCATATTAAATTTAGAACCACATTTCTTATTTATCTATTTATTTATTTTATAATGTTTTAAATAAACAATTAAAAAGAAAAAATAATAAAATAATTAAAATGTCTAAAATTAAAATAAAAAATGAAATATTAAAAGTTCATTCAAAATTTTAATTACTGTCATTTTATTAAATTATATATTATACTACAATATAATTGAATATATTTTAATTGTTTATGTTGGGAATTTTATTTTGTAGCAGTCCACATAAAAACTGCATTATGACCAGTTAGGTGCAATTGGCCGAATGTGACATCACCTAATTAATATTCATAACTATGATGATAATGTAATATTACATATATATAAGTGTGTGTGTATGTGTGTGTGTGTATGTATATGTGCATGTATGTATATATGTAGTTTAATTGCTTGGGGGGGGGGGTCTATTTTAATTGTTTCTGTTGGTCACACTGCAAGGTAAAACCTGCTTTAAAGGAAAAATACACTTTTTAAAAAACAAAATAGGCAAATTTTCCAACTCCCCTAGAGTTAAACAGTTGAGTTTTACCATTTTCGAATCCATCCATTCACCAGATCCGGATATCGGCTGAATGGATTTGAAAACAGTAAAACTCAACTGTTTAACTCTTAAAATTAGCCTATTTTCAAAAAAATTGGGGTGTTTCTTTAAGAGCAGTTATGTCACCTAATTGATATTCATGACCATGCTGATAAGGTTTGTACTTGTCTCCGCCCTTCTGCTTGGCTGTACATTAACCCGAGAAGGGTTTGGTTTCATCCCTTGGGACAAAAAGCCCTTTCTCTCCATCTTTCCATGTCTCTGCGTTATCTCTCCTCTCATTCCATCCGTTCCAGTCCTGTGATCACATAGCCAGAGAGATGAATTGTGTGTGTGAATCAGAGAGACGTGTGCTGTGGAGTCTGATGGGTTCTGACAGGGTGTTTTGGATGTTATGAGCCGGTCTGATGGGCCGTGCGGGTCAGCTGTAGTTCTGGGCTCAGGCTTTGTCCTTGTTTCTGTTGTGGCCCTTTGACAATAATCTTTGTGTGTCGCTAAAGCCACGAGCTGCTGCTGTCCACAAAGAGAGCTCTGTGTCGAGTGGGGGAGGAGATTCAGAGCTGATTTTCATCGTGCCTTCGAAAAGGTCGCTGGCACTCACATCGATTTGTAGTGAGAAAGAAACCAGAAGTCATCCTTATTCAATGAGAGTTTGTGATTTCAGGCTACTCGAGTGACAGAAATCCTTTGCGATGCAACAAAATAAACCGTTTTCTATTTGTGCAGGATCACACTGGGAAGCCCCGCCCACAACTAAATCTCATTGGTTCAGATTTCCACTGCACCTTAATTGAAAATATGTTTTTATATCATACACTATTGTTCAGAGGTTTTGGGCTGGTTAAGTTTGTTTACCCAAATATATAAATAAATATATATATATATATATATATATATATATATATATATATATATATATATATATATATATATATATATATATATATATTTATTTTACAAATAATAAAATAATATAATTTAATATATATTTCAATTGTTCTGATACCAACATTACTAAAGCCAAAAATTTAAATAAAAAATGTAATACAAATATTTGAAAAACAAAAACTGAAACAAATGACCTGCACATAACAAAATTACAAAAGTTAAAATGACAAAAGCACATAAAATGCCAAAATATTTTGAAAAGTTGTGTATATAAAATGAAAAATGAAATGTCAATAATAATTATAGGCTTTATTGAAAAGTAATTTGATATATCCTAATGAGTGTGACCTCTACATGTGATCCGCTGCTGATGTTGACGGTTTCTTGTGGTTGCTAGGCAATGGAGAGCAAGCTGCTGGTTGGTGGGAAGAACATTATTGATCATACTAATGAGCAACAGAAGATGCTTGAACAGAAAAGACATGAGATTGCAGAACAGGTAACAAACACCGTTTCAATATTTGCAATTACTAGTGACAAAAAAGACTACACACTTCACCTTCAGCATCCATATGACATACTGTGCTCGTGCACAACATGTAACGGAGTGTGTGAATCTGTGTGTGTTTGCAGACACGCAGAGAGAGAGAAATACAGCAGCAAATGTTTTCTCAGGATGAGGAAACACTAGAACTCAGAGAAACATTCTCCTCACTGCAACAGGAAGTGGAAGCAAAGACCAAGAAACTCAAAAAGGTGAGATACACACACACACACACACACACACACCTGAAGAGAGGGAAACTGTGGTGATGGTGTCACATTCAGAGGTTGCTAATGAAGAGAATGTCACTGTTTTGGTGACCAGTGGTTCCCAATATTAAGTAATTATGAAACTTAATTTCTTTTGATTATTTTTTTATTTTTTGGAACTTGATGGAGGCAAAGCAAAGATTAATGACAAATGAAAGTCCCATATTGCATTTTCAAAATTGATTTATCGCTTACACATGTAAAAAAAATCTAAACTGGTTTTCCTCACACATAAATAGCTAATGGAGTATAAATTGTATGTATATATTTGTGTATCTTTGTCATTTTTATTCTTTTTTTTATTATATCTATAATTTTTTATTAATTTTAAGTCAGCTTAAGTCTATTCTGAATGGATGCATTAAATTGATCAAAAGTGCTATGAAATATCTCGGTTTCAAATATATGTTGTTCTATTGATCTTTCTATTAATCAAAAAATCCTGAAAATAAAGTATCAATAAATCTCAATTATTAAAACATATATTTTCAACATTGATAATACAAATAAATGTTTCTTATGCAGCAAATCGGTATATTAGAATGATTTCTGAAGGATCATGTGACACTGAAGACTGGAGGAATGATACTGAAAATACAGCTTTGATCACAAGAATAAATTCACCTAAAAACAATTATTTTATATTGGAATAATATTTCTATAATATTACAAAAATTTACTTTATTTTTAATCAAATAAATACAGCATTGGTGAGCAGAAGATACTTTTTCAAAAACTTTAATCTTACAAACATCAACCCTCTTTAGCAACCACTGAAAAGACTGATAGTAAATATAAATCTAAAGCCTCTGAGTTCCCTGACTCCTGTTCCTCTTGCTCCCCCTTAATTCTGGACCTTTGACATTTGACCCCTGGATCACCCCTGCCCCCAATCCCTGTGAAAATAAAACACCTTTTATCAGTACAAGAAGGTTAGTTTGTTTTACACTTGCTCGGTCACTGACTGTCAGAGGCTACGATGAGGCTAATGCTAAATGCTAGTCTTGGCATTAAAGCATTATGAAAAGAACAACGCTTTTACAGCAACTAATTCTAGCCAACCTGCATTCATCTTTACAGCTACTGCTAGCATGCTAACCACCAAAACCCTCTTCCTCAAGCTATGATGACTTCAGAGATTCATTCTCAATAGTAGACAGGCAAAACAGGACTGAGCTCCACTGTTCCCACATTAATCTGCACACCACTTCCTGCCAGAACACATCACTTCCTGTTGTAGAGCCCTTACCTTCTCCTTCCTGACCTTCACCTTTAACCCCTGCTGTCCTCTCACACTAACACTGACTGAGCACTGATTACAGCATGAGGGTGATGAAGGATGATGAAATATAGGTGGATGAAGGTGATGAAAAGAAAATGAAGGATGGATAATGATGATGATGGATGAATGTTGATGATGATGGCTGATGAAGTATAATGGATGGAATTATGATGATGTTGTAGGATGGATGGATGTTGATGAAGGATGGAAGAATAATGAAGATGAAGGATGGAAGGATGATGAAGATAAAGGATGGATGATGAAGGATGGGTAGATAAGGGTGATGAAGGATAGATGTTGATGATGGTGATGATGCAGGATGGATGGATGATGGTGATGAAGGATGGAGGGATGATGGTGATGAAGAATGGATGGACGATGTTGATGATGGATGAAGATGAAGATGAAGGGTCGGATGGATGATGGTGATGAAGGATGGATAGATGATGTGATGAAGGATGGATGGTGATGAAGGATGGATGGTGATGAAGGATGGATGGATGATGGGGATTAAGGATGGATGGTGATGAAGGATGGATGGATGATGGTGATTAAGGATGGATGGTGATGAAGGATGGAGGGATGATGGTGATGAAGAATGGATGGACGATGTTGATGATGGATGAAGATGAAGATGAAGGGCGGATGGATGATGGTGATGAAGGATGGATAGATGATGTGATGAAGGATGGATGGATGATGGTGATTAAGGATGGATGGATGATGGTGATTAAGGATGGATGGACGATGGTGATGAAGGATGGAGGGATGATGGTGATGAAGAATGGATGGACGATGTTGATGATGGATGAAGATGAAGGGCGGATGGATGATGGTGATGAAGGATGGACAGATGATGTGATGAAGGATGGATGGTGATGAAGGATGGATGGATGAAGGAAATGAAGATGAAAAATGGATGGATGAAGGAAATGAAGATGAAGGATGGATGATGCATGGATGGGTGATTATGGTGATGAAGGATGGAAGGATGAAGATTAAGGATGGATGGATGATGATGATGATGGATGGATGATGTGATGAAGGATGGATGATGTGATGAAGGATGGATGGATGGATGATGTGATGAAGGATGGATGGATGGATGATGAGATGAAGGATGTATGGATGAAGGTGATGATGATTATGATGAAGGACAGATGCTGCAGATGACGGATGATCACTCTCTCTCTCTCTCTCTCTCTCTCTCTCTCTCTCTCTGTCTGTGCAGCTGTATGCGAAGCTTCAGTCTCTGAAGGCAGACATTCAGGATGTAAATGATGAGCATGTGAGGAGCCGGCAGGAGCTGGAGCAAACACAGAATGAACTGACCAGAGAACTCAAATTCAAGTGAGTCTGAGCTCCATCTATGCATCATTTTACCATTGCTGACGTCTTTAAAGGGAGGATTTGCCTGAGGTTTAAGAACAATCACACAGCTAACGTGTCTGTATCTCTGTAGATATCTGATTATAGAGAACTTTATACCTCCTGAAGAGAAGAATAAAATCATGAACAGACTTCAGTTTGATGCTGAGGAAGACCAGTGGAAGTTTCAGCCTCTCGTTCCTGCTGAGAAGTGAGTGAACCTCCATCAGATGCTAATATCACAGCACTTAGAGTTACACTGCCAGATGAAACACATCAAATATCAAAACTCAATGTTTTGCACATTTTAGAATAATAGTAAAGTCATCAAAATGATGAAATAGCACATATGGAAACATATTTTAAGTTTTCTAACAACATTTTTGGTTTTTAGACCCTTTAGAACAAAAGTTCTTCTGTTGATGGAAAACATAAATACCACTGTACTTACTAGGTTCTTTACAGAATACCATGGTATTATGCCATAGTATTTATATAAGTAACAGCATGATCTGATGCAGACTTTATTTTCATTAACTAAAACCATAAAAAAAAATTAATTCATTTAAAATGATTTAAAAAAAAATGTTAACTGAAATAAAATATTAAAAAACTTAACACTTATTTTATTTCAGCTCATTTTCAAGTCAACATTTCTAATTTACATTTAGTTTAAGAACTTAAATAATTAAACTAAAATTTAATAATCTATGCAAACATATTTAAATAAAATAATAATAAAAATGGCACAAAAACAAAATTAAAAAAACTTTAAAATTAAAATGAAACAGAAAAAATAATATCTAATTAAATATAGTAACAAAAACTCTAAAACTATTTCAATGATAGTAAAATAACTCTGATCTGACATTGTGATTGATTGTTTTACTGAGCAGAACAGCGCACACCGAGAGTGAATCTTGATCTTCTTGTCTGTTTGTGTTCACGCAGTAAATTCACACAAATGAAGAGAAGACCCACCTCTGCTGTGGGATACAAGCGACCAATCAGCCAGTTCGCCAGGATTGCCATAGCGATGGGACCTCATTCCAGATACAGGGTATGTTTACAGAGAGAGAGAGAGATGGAAGAGTAGGAAGAAAAAGTGGAACATGGCCAGAGGATGTCAAATCAAATGGATGAATTCATTCATGTGCTGGAGCTGCGTGATTATGTGCACTGCAAAAATATGTTGAGGATGTTGTTTATAAACGTAAAAGCACAAATATTAATTTCAAACATTTGTATTTTTTTTGCAGTGAGCAGTTTAAGTGATTGTTTTTTTGTATCTTTTGTCCCACGTGTACCTCCATAGGCAGAGAATATAATGGTTATGGAACTGGACACGACTCCTCCTGTCATGTTTCAACTGGACCTCCCAAAGTTTGGATCAGAGGTGGAATCATCTCGAGATAATCTGTTGGACAACACCAGTTACAGAGAGAAATCAGCGTCTGGACTGGTCAGAAAATCTCAGTCATGGTCAGTAAAATTTATAAGATACAATAAACAACAAAGTTATATTTATATTTGGCAAATTATAGTTGAATATATTAAAATATTATAATTCTATAAATAATGAAATAGGTTTAAATATAATTTTACACACACACACACACACACACACACACACACATTATTATTATTATATTGAATATAATTTCATGAACCAAAGTAATTTTTTTTAATGTTTTGTGTGATTTGATTAAATTAGAATTATAGTGTGATGGCCTTTATGGTAATTCAAGATTAACTCATAATCTCTATAACATAGTGCTCATGTGCACATAGTTGAAAGTGCAGATTTATCATATGTTTATGGGCTATTTTTGGAATGGAATATGTATGAGTGTATTTCTCATACCATTTCTGCAGTTTATACATTTTTCTGTGCATAAAATACTAGGAAGACCTACTACACAATTCAGTGTTCCTGACTTGACCTCTCATTTCCAGTGGAATTGCAATTTGATCGGACTGCCAAAATAAAGACATTTTGACTAAAAACTGTATTAAAAATAAAACAAACTCTTTGATGCTGCCACTAGCTGCATTAAACATGCACTTCATGAGACCAGAGTGTTGCATAATTCACTTTAAATCACTCCAAACTATTTTAAATACTATTTTTAAACAACAGTGGAACATCATTTGTGTTCGCAGGTGTCAGTCTCAGCAAGTCATTTCCTCCTCAAGCTCCGCCCTCTCTCTGGCATCCTCAGGGTACCACAGCATGCCACACCCACAGAACTTCACCATGGCAACAGCCCAGGAATGAGACTTGGAACTTCTATATTCCCGCCCCCGTAAGGGATACACAGTAGTCAATCAATCCTAAATAGACCAATGAAGACGGGGGAAGATGAACCGTCCGTCATTACTAACCAAGACTGATGAAACCAGATGAAAACATGCCCGTGATCTGACAAATACTGAACGCAGGACTAGTCCCAGCAACTTATCAGGAGGACCAATTAAACAATCAGTATTCTGAAAATGATTCGCCCTTGCTCTCTCTCTAGCTCTCTGCTCCTCAGGACAGTGAAGACACTTTGAAAACTGCCATCAACAACACTGAATAACTTGAGGCTAGTTATTTTCATTCATTTTGCTGCTTCCAAAAACCATCGGTCAACCTTAGTGTTTACGTACTGACCTGCACGGGTCCGATCCAGGAGTAGAGCCACAAACCTCAAATGATGGAAGCCAAAAGAGCGGGACTTTCTGATCGCTCAGCCTGAGCTTTCAAGACAAGAGCTGAGCAAGAGGGACGTCTCTCTTTCTATCTGCATGTCTTACTGTACGTGTGTGTCTTTGTGATTCTGATCAGGGTTCTGGACGGGAGGCGGCTGATCGGCTGGAGGAAGGATCTACAGGGTTCCCAATGGCTCATGGAAAACCTGGAATTGTCTGGGAATTTGATTGGTTTTCCAGGCCTGGAAGGGTCATGGAAATGAATAGAATGTTAGTAATGGAGATTTCATGTTGGCATTTTTTAAATATAAATATAAACACAATATAATATAAATAAATATAAACATGAGTGAAAACAGAATTGTAAAAAAAAGAAAAACATGTATTGTAAAACAATTACAACAGCTGTCAGAAAAATGCATAAAAATTATGTGTGTGTGTATATATATATATATACATTCAAATGGGGTCAGTACGTTTTTTTTTCAGTGTTTTTGAAATGCAAGGCTGCATTTATTTGATCAAAATTTCAGTAATGGCATTACTATTTTAAATTAAATGTTTTATATTTAAGAATATTTTACAACTTAATTTATTGCTGTGACGCAAAGCTGAATTTTCAGCATCATTACCTTGTTGTTTTACATGATCCTTCAGTTGCTTCATATTTTTTTGGAAACTGATGCATTTTTCAGGGTTCTTTGATGAAAGTTCAAAAGAACAGCATTTATTTGAAAAAGAAACCTTTTGTAACCTTATAAACGTCTCGTTTGAACAATGTAATGCAGCCTTGCTGAATAAAAGTATTAATTTCTGTAACCTATAGGTTTAAAGGTTGTGGGAACCCTGGCTCTAGAAGAACTTGTTACTCTGAGCTGGGCTTTAGACTTTTAAACCGCTGCACTGACTTCTAGCAATGAGATGGCATTGACAAGGACACTCACACACACACACACACACACACGCTGTATGCCTTGCTAACTTGATTTCCTCAAAGCAGCAGCCACGGTCTCCAGCCGAAAGCCCCTCTCCTGTAATTATGAACATATGTGGAGTTCAGTTATGTACAGGAGATCAGCGTGTTCACGTGTGTTAGACCTGTGTGATTATGGAGCTGCTCTCACTGGATGGAATAAAAGGAAGTTCTCTGGCAAAAGATGATTGATTTTGAGACAGTTTCTCTCTTTGCAAGTAAAACTGAATCAGTGGGTCTTATTTAACTAAATGAATGAACAAAGTATGATGTTTACAAATAGAAGGATAACTGGTTTCCATGTCTAAGAACAACAAATGTCTACAAACAAATCTGCGAACCTATTCAGGTGAGTCAACTAGAGAAAACACTCCATTAATATTACAAGCTGTAGTATTAATGGATATTACAAGCTCCAAATGCATGTTACATGGAAACTGTGCATTATGATCAAGTTTGTAGCTTAATTCACTATATTATAAATAGTTTGTGATATGCTATAGATCAAATGTAAATGTAAAAGAGCAAATTGGAGAAGCAGATGAACAAAACAGGTGAAAAGATGAATTCAGAATGATTCTTGACACATGATTCAGTTCTGTAGTCTGTTGTGTTCCAGTGCTCATGGATCAGTGATCTGGTGTTTGTCAGATGTACAGTGCTGTCTGTTCATTCTCGTTGTGTGTCTCTGGTCTTCTGCTCATGGATGACTGTGTCACTGGAGATCTGCTGACGGTACTGAGTAAGTCTGCTGATCATATCCTGGAGAACGTGGCTCAGTTCTGCTTGACTGAGATGGTGATGGCCAGTGATTCAGTCCACAGGTATCTGTACTAACAACGATCAATTCACCTACTTAGCCGGCCTTGGCGTTGGCGCAATGGATAACGCATCTGACTACAGATCAGAAGATTCTAGGTTCGACTCCTGGCTGGCTCGATTACTTCGGGGAAGAGAGTTTGACTCTCAACCCTAGGGTTGTGGGTTCGAGTCTCTGGCCGGCAATACCATGACTGAGGTGCCTATGAGCAAGGCACCGAACCCCAAACTGCTCCCCGGGTGATACAGCATAAATGGCTGCCCACTGCTCCAGGTGTGTGTGTTCACTGCTGTGTGTGTGCACTTTGGATGGGTTAAATGCAGAGCACAAATTCTGAGTATGGGTCTCTATCATATTTTCTTGCATTGAAACTTGAAGCTGCTCTTAAGACAGGCACAGTTTTTGCTGAAAATGTGATGTTTTTCCAGAATAATAAATAGAAAGTACAAAATAGAAATAAATGTTTTTACTGTCACAAAAACTAAAACTAAAGAAATCTTAGGCAGACCTTTGAAGTGATTTCGGCTCAAGTGTTTTGTAGTCACATCGGTTGTCAGATTGAGGGCACGGGTAAGACAGTTTCCCTCTCTCTCAGTCTGATGGAGGTTTACAGTATATGGCTGAATATTAAACACGGCACCTTCCGTTACGGTTAACCGGGGAGGCTGGAGGTTGTGTGTGGTGTGCTGGTGTTGAGTTCTGTTTAACCTACATGCAGGTCATTTCCCTTTCATCAGTCTCACTTCAGCAACTAAAGGATCGCTCACTAAACACTTGTGCAGGTTGGTTTCATGATCGACTCTTTAGAAAGGAGTGCACTCACACCGGAAATGCTCAATTTCACACTTCAGGCCCTGTTTTATTGTAATTTTAATTTGAAAGATCACGTAATAATTTTATAGTAATGGGCTGAGAGTGTGGTGTGTTTACTTTTACTGTAAATCACAGCGCCCCCTGCTGGATAAAACACACCGACTGCTGTTCATGAAGAGATTCTCGCCTGTTTTTGCTTTCAGACACAGATCTGTAACACACACACACACACACACACACACACACACACACACACACATATATATATATATATATATATATATATATATATATATATATATATATATGTATATATATAGATTTCCAACATAAAACTAGGAATTTCTTAATTTATTAATACTGTTTATTAATTAAGTTTATATATCTTGTTGAAAATAAAATCTTTAACAAGCCTTAACTGGTTTGCTGGTGTAAAAAGGCCTGCTGTTCATCTGGTTTAGCTGGTATTTATTATTATTTAAAATAATTAGTATATTTTTCATTGAAAATTCAAAATTTACATTTAAAATTTAAGTGCATTATACCAGTACACACTCCTTTCTATAAACACGAGGAAACTAGTAATCTATAATTATTTAAAAATAATGAATATATTTGAAAATTTAAATTTTGTATTTATATTTAGAATTTAAAAATAAAGAATTATTTTACAATTATTTAATAATAATAATAATAATAATAATAATAATAAAATACAAAGAATTAATAAATTTTAATTCAAAATTTAGCATTTAAATTAAAGCGCATTAAGTACCAGTTCACACTCCTTTCTTTAAAAATGATGAAACTAGTTATATTGAAGTTTATTGGCTAACAACAAGCGAATTAATGTCTTTGGCTGCGCATATTATACATCTTCAAGTTAATCAGGATTGTATGGTGGACAAAACAGAATATTTAGGGTCCCAATCAGTACATTACGAACTAATTTACAGCTGATCATCTATCATTATAATAATGTAAACCACTGTTTATTTGCTTACAGTAGTACTGTATTTATACTCCAAGTAGATAACATGTTTGCATCTCCAGCTTCATTTGTGAAGCTAAAGCCCTTTCTGCACAAGAGCGTCTGCAAGAGAGTTCCTTGAAGAGTCAAAGTTTACTGCACCAAACCCTTGGAAATCATCGATTTATGGGCAGCGGGACAGTTAATGTTCAACTCCTCTGGGAAACTGTTTATATCTCTGTCCACCTGATCACAGGTTTAACACTACAAGAGTTCCCGGCCTTCTAATATGTCACGGACACACAGAAATAAACTCCTCCGGGGACATCAAGCTTACAGTTCTTTTAAATAAAGCACTACTCTCTGGAGAAAGATTTCTGTAAATAAATAATTTTTTATTTATGCAGAAATCTTATTTTGTGTTGATGTATTTTGTGGGTACTGAGATAATGATTCACTAGAGAGAGAGAGAGAGAGAGAGAGAGAGACAGGAAGAGACAGTGAGACACAACAGCAAGAAAACACACAAGAGAGAGATTGTGTGCTGGGCCACGGAGAGAATAAAGGCAGGAGGACTGTGATTAATGACCTGTGTTCAAAAGTAGTAATATCATGTATCACAGAATGAATGGTGAAACCTCAGAGAAGGAGGAGCAAAAGACACACAGTTATTTTCACCGGTCAGGTTTCAACCATTGATGTACATTAGGGGTGTGGCCAATCCTTAAGCCTGTGCCTAATGCTGGTGGGTGTGGCTACTGCCCACTTTCAAAATGTAGCTATATTTTAAAGGGGGGGGTGAAATGCTATTTCATGCATACTGAGTTTTTTACACTGTTAAAGAGTTGGATTCCCATGCTAAACATGGACAAAGTTTCAAAAATTAAGTTGTACGTTTGAAGGAGTATTTCTGTTCCAAAAATACTCCTTCTGCTTTGTCACAAGTTTTGGAAAGTCGAGTATGGGTCTGTGTGACGTTTGATGGAGCGGAATTTCCTTATATGGGTCCTGACGCACTTCTGCCGGAAGACATTCACTGATCAGAGCGAGAGTGTCGCGAAATGTCACAAAAGAAGTGTGTTTTTGGTTGCCAGGGCAAGACAACCCTGCACAGATTACCAAAAGAGAAAAAGAATTAAAGGGACCAGTGGATGGATTTTATTTTTACAGAGCATCAACGGAGTTGTGCAAGTGTTTGTTCCCTGCATTTCGAAGATGCTTGTTTTACAAACAAGGCCCAGTTTGACGACGGATTTGCACATCGTTTATTTCTTAAGGATGATGCAATCCCAACGAAAAAGGGTCACGATCGTGTGTTGGAACCGCAGGCGGTGAGTAAAACTGCTTCAAATATCTCTGTGTTGTTAACTTAGCTATCAGTGCGTAAGCACATCAAGTAAACAACATGCGATGTTGTCATCAAACTGCACTTTCCACATGTACACCTTAAAATGTTTTTTTTTTTAAAAAGACGACAAAGTGGAACTTAGTCATTTTCCAAAACCGCTAAGCAAATATATACAGTTTCAGTACATACCACATAGAGACGCTGTTGCTGATGCTGCTCTTGTTAAATTTCAGCCTCTGGATCTGATTCTGGATCATAAATATATGCAGAATCTGACTGTTAGCCATGGTTTGTTTTGGATGTTTTTTTCCCTCACGGTAATGTCACAGCTTCCACATGCTCTCAACGCAAAAGCATATTCGCGCTCGTGATTCTTTAGCTCCGCCCACACGTCACGCCTCCAGCCGGTCGTGTTTTTCCGGGTAAAATCGGTACAGACTATCTTTCTCTTATGAATATAATAAAACCAAAGACTTTTTGGAGTTATGAAGGATGCAGTACTACTCTATAGGATTAGAGGATTAACATGATATTGAGTGAAAACGAGCATTTCACCCCCCCTTTAACATGTAGCTCTGCAATCATTCATTGAAATCTCCTCATTGAGGTCCTTCATCCATGCCTCTAAATAGACTCCTGAGATCCGACAAACATGTTATATAAAAGTGAAATCAAACATTTACTATTACAATCTTTCATGATTTCATTTTTCCAAAATGGATAAAGGGGATTATATATTATTTTAAAATAAATTATATATTTTAAAACTCTATTTACTTATTTATATTACCCAAATAATAAATAATAATCAAGCAGGCTCTCAGTCAGATGAATGAATAAAAAAATTAAAAGACTACAAGGATATATATATAGATATAGAGAGAGTGAGAGAGAAAGATATATTAATAATATACTATTGGTTCACAATAGAGTGACTACATAAAAAGGGCTTGACAAAACAAATTGAACAGCACCCCAAAATAATAATAATAATAATAATAATAAAAAAAAAAAAAAAAAAAATATATATATATATATATATATATATATATATATATATATATATATATATATATATATATATATAGTACATACACATTTAATATTTTAGATTTTGACAGCATATTTGCTTATTTGTATCAGAAGATGTTTGATAATAAATGTTATAAATATTATTAAATAAGTATTTACATATAAAATATGTAATTTTATCAAATAAATGAAATAATAATGAAGTAACTCTCCACTGTTTTCAGAATCAGAATCAGAATGAGCTTTATTGGCAGGTATGTTCACACATACGAGGAATTTGTTTTCATAACAGAAGGAACAGTTGTGTTCGGTGTCCTCTAGATCCTCAGATGTTTGATTTGTGTTATTCTGAGGCTGTTTCGCTGTGTCCTGTGTCTCAGGTGGTCTGATAAACATAAGTTCAGATATAAGTTTGTTAAACATGGATGTCTCTGTCACCTCAGTCATTAGTCTGGTCCTTGAATCTAAACATATCTCACGGGTGGGTGAGCTCTGACATCATGCTTTACACACAGAGAGGAAGAGTTCACCACAAAATACTCTCATGTTGCTCCAACCCTGTTTTATGTTCTTTCTCCTGTGAAACACAAAGGTAGATTCTAGGAAACATGTCCTTAGGCAGTAACGAATGCTATACACTGTATAAGCATTGACTTGTTTGCTATTTTTCAAGGCCTATGATAGCATTATATTAATTCCCTAATAATCTTCCCATCCGCTGTAGTTCTCATGTCATTCACTCTTGTGTTCAGCAAAAATGGTACTTTTAAACTAGTGTATGGCTTCAGACTTGTTGAAAAATTGTGTAAATATGATCTATGAATCATGGACATTCCAAATAACATGCATTTGATTTTCATAAAAGAATGCAAATGAGAGCAGGTTTGTAATACAATTATTTTGCATAATGGATTGCAACTTCTGGTATATCTGCTTACATTATAAGCCTCTCGAAAACTAAAGCAGAACAGGATAATATCAGATATTAGTATTAATACTGTCTGATATTAATAATATATTACTGGTTCACCGTTGTGAGGAGTTATGAAGGTGCATGGGGCTACAAAAATGGGATCAACAAAAATAAAAATAATAATTTTCACATGAACTGCCAACATTTTCAATAGCTCCAAATATATTTGTATAAACATTGATTGATTATATTTGATGATATATTATACAATTTATAAATAAATATTATAATATTTCAAATATCAATTTAATTTAAAATTAAATAAAATTAAAAATGTAATGAAAAAACTTAAAATTTAATAAAAGTAAAATAGATACAATATAGATAGACTGAATTACTGAATTACACACACACACACACACACACACACACACACACACACGTATATTATATATATACATATATAAAATAAATAAACAACTGTTTCAAGAAATAAATATTACATTTTATATGATTTTAATAAAATAAATTAAAACTTGTAAAACAATGTATAGATAGATAGATAGATTGAACTGTATTTTTTATTATTGTTTTATAAGTATTATGTATAATAATTTATGTTTACAGCATTTAAAAATTAAACATTTAATAAAATAAAAATGTAAATGTAATAAATAATAGTTAATAAATAAATAATTTAATAAAATAACAAACAACATTATTTACAATAGATAGATAGATAGATAGATAGATAGATAGATAGATAGATAGATAGATAGATAATATTATTATTGTACAACATATCATATATAATATTATAATTTATATTTACAATATTTAAAATAAAAAAATTATTTCATAAAATAAGAATGCAAATTTAATAATTAATTATTTACAAACATTTAAATAAATTGTATTATTATAAATGTTACATAATATAAGATGATAAATATATACAGGCTATTTACATATAAAATAGTTTATATATATATATATATATATATATATATATATATATATATATATATATATATACAATATTTACAAAATCAAAATTTTTATTATTATTGTTTATGATATTATATTATGTATAATTTCTCCAATGTGGTAATATTATGTGTAAATACTGTGCTGAGTGCAACATAGTGTCGTGCTTTTGCAGAGAGAGGGAGAGAGAGAGAGAGAGAGAGAGAGAGAGAGAGAGAGAGAGAGAGAGAGAGAGTTCCTTGACTCTGACTTACTCCAGTATGGCGATATCACACAGAGCCGGTCTGTCGTTACACCGGAGATCTCGTGAATGAATCGTGACTCAACTGCACTGAATCATCGGATACAATGATACAATCTAACGAGAATCCACAGGCTGAGATGAGAGTCTGAATTTGGGAGGGTTTTAACGGTATCACAGCGGCGGAAATTCGCTCCGGTGAGTCAAAACCGAACTTCTGTTCTTCACTTCACTAAACACACAGCTACAAACCAAAACCTACAACTATACACGACAATACAACGCTTTAAATAATAATGTAACACTATAAACCGTAAAAAAAAAGTACTCGTATATGCAGGAAAGAGTGACTGAGGTGAAGATGGAGTTAATGTTTAACAACATGGCTGCTCGCTTTCATCTCTTCATTATTCTAACTTAAAGAAATAAAGTCTTGGTGTTTGCTAAGTCCTGTAACACACATGCACGTGTAGATTCGGGGTCTGTTTCAGTGTGGATCGATTTAGAAAAGAAAGGCGTCTGTTCCTGCAGTCGAAACCGTTTCCGTTCAGCGAAAACAACAAACGTGAAACATCTTGAAACTGCAACTTCAGGGGTTCACAGAGATTTGAGCTCTTCTTCTGTACTTGTGTGTTTATGGGAAATTTTGCTGCTAGTATATGTGTGTTTTCTTGTGTTTCCGCAGGAAGTCAGATTGAGAAACTCAAAAACGACAGTAAAAGGCTTTGGCAAAAAAACAGCGTAGTTTTACCACTCGTTTCTTTTAATTACTTTGTAATAGTTACATTGTTTACAAAAAAGTACTATTGTAGACCACGATATACCTTATCCATTGGTGCTGAAATTCATCTTATGTATTTACCTGGTGCTATTCTGGGATATTTCCAAAAATACCATGGTGCCATGTCCAAAAAAAAAAAAAAAAAATTAAAAGAAATTAAACCTCTTTATTAATATACAGTGAGACCATAGTGTACATAAAGTATTAACCTAAAGTTATTTATGTGATACTTGGAAGAAATCGATGCTGCTACCATAATGATGGTGTCCTAAATAGCATGGTAATGCCATGGTACTTTTTGTGAGGGGCTGTAACATGCTCTAGTGAAATACAATATAAGACCGAGCAAGTTATTAACTTTTAACAGAAGATAACAGACGGTGTTTCTCTTTGGATTCAGACACAATAAGACCAGAAAAAGTTGAAAGTGACGTTATCTGTGAGTTTAAAAGATCATGTTTGTGCATGTTTATACCAGACCAGAGAAAGCTGAAGTCGTCACCGAGGCAAAAATAGCCATAGTGTGTCTTCATGCTTCAGAGTGTGTGTGTGTGTGTGTGTGTGTGTGTGTGTGAGTGAGTGAATGCCCCCCTGCTGCTTCTTATAACAAAGTGTTTGAAATCCATTTATTCAAGTGACCTGAGTAAAAGCTCCCTCACACACACACACGCACACACACACACACTGACATACACACACATGGAGGTTAACGGAGGTTTGAGATCCGGAATCCTTGGAATGTTTGTCCCCTTCATAGAATATTCTGCCTACCTGCCACACACACACACACACAGATGCATGCATGTCCATATTTACAGTGGCATTCAGACATACCGATGGCCTTTTCCAGAATTAGGACTTAATAAATGAATCATACAAACCAGCAGACCCTAAAAGGTGTGTGTTCATTTATATTGATTGTGACGTCATTGTACAGTCTGCAGAACGTCTTGAACCTTTAAAGGGTCAGTTCAGCCAAAAATGAAAATCCTGTCCTCATTTAGGGTATGTTTCTCTGACAATTATTTACTATAGAACTGAATAGTTTTTTTATTTCCATTTTCTGAAAAGTTTTGTGCATAGATAACAATGTTGTCAAAACAATCCCTTATTCACACTGATCCGTGAAAAAGTCTAAAACACTGTATAATGCATGCCAGTGCGATGCAAATCATCTACAACAGGGGTGTCAAACTCAACTCCTGGAGGGCCAGAGCCATGCAGGGTTTAGATTCAACCCTAACTAAACACACCTGATTTAACTAATCAAGCCATTCAGGATTATTTGAAAACTACATGGTATGTGTGTTGGAGCAGGGTCGGAACCAGGAATAGAGTTTGACGCCCCTGGTTTACAACAACTGTTCTCAATTCCAGTCCTGGAGTACCACTGGTCTACAATAATATTGTAAATATTGTTAAACAAAGTGCGATTTTATATTATCTAGTACGTTAGTACAACCATAGAACGCACACATACACCACATGATGTAGATTAGACTACTGCGCGAGCACATTTAGAGTTCACTCATTTAGTCTATTAAAATACATTTACCCCCAGTTTCACAGAAAAGGCCTAAGCCTAGTCATAGACTAAAATTTACGTCTGAGCTGTTTCGACTGAAAAGCCCCTTTCACACTGCACGTCGGACCCGGCAAATTGCTGGAACATTGCTGGGTCGCCTTCTGTGTGAAAGCAAACACGTCCCGGGATTGATTCCGGCATTGAACCCGGGTCGGGGACATAGTAACATTGCCGGGTTCAGTCCCGGGACGAGCGCTGTGTGAACAAAAGCCAGATCTAATGCCGTATTGTAGTGATGACGCACGTTATCGCGCGACTCTTTTACCGGCTGTTTTGAAGGAAGGTCAACATTCGCAACAAAAAATATAAATATGTGCAAACTGTAATGAAGCAGAGATCAGTTAGTTTTAGCTTCAGCGAAAGTATAACGTGCCTAACGTTTTCAACTCGTACATTACACGTCACACCCTGATGTCACGTGTCGTTACGGGATCTTCACGGGTTGTGTGTGAAAGCATGCACATATACCGTGTAATCACTGGCATTGTGAAAGTGCAAAACCTAGTGACCGGGAACAATTGCCGGAACACTTTACCCGTGTATTTGCCGGAATCGCAGTGTGAAAGGGGCTTGAAAGAAACGTGCACTTACTGATCTTACCTCAAGATTCACACGAGTAATGTTTTTTTTTGTAAGGCACATTTATAAAAAATATTTAAATGTCCTCATTGAACAATGGCCTAATCCTGTCTTAAAATTCCCCTAAAAGTCAAGATAAGGGGGCAAGAATGCCCTTCTTTTATATTTATATCATCTGACTTAAAACCCCTTAACTGTCACTCACGTTTTTGAAGATAGACTTGAATGTGCATGATATAAACCAAAATTTTTATAATTCATGACTGAAAACATTTTGTAACATGATTTTGATGTACCATTTACATGGTAATGCAATGTCTGATTTTACAATGGGTTTTAAAGGATGAATTTTGAGATTTTATGTTTTCAAGTGATGTATAACTTCTGATGATTTCTAAAAAGTGATAGAGAAAAAGGCAACTAGCAAGTCTTTTTTTTAAACAAAGGTCAAAGCTCCTTTTGTAATGTAGATTTCTAAGGGTGCACTCTTGTCATAAATTAATATATTACTTTTCCTACACAATTGTTAACAAAAAATATTGGTAAAATATATATTTGGGAGTCTTACACCTTTCCAACAATATATAGTTTGTCAAGATTAGATTAGATTTGATTGTAATATAGTATAGTCAACATAGGCGTCCCGTACTCGGGACGGGGTGACAGTTAACAGGCACACAAAGAGTGATGTTTTAATCCAAATATCAGCATTATTGCAAATGTGATATTGATTTGATGAACAGCTTAATAAATGAAAAGTTCATATTAAGTGACTTACATTTTACACACAAGAGTTCTTGTTTTTTTCTGTATTTCTACAACAAAAATAGTTCCAAACAAAGCCGCAGTAGAATTGTTTTTCATCTCTAAGCGACACACGAAAGTGTTTCTTTACTGAATCAATCAGCCGTTTGAACAAATCAGTTGAATGAATGATTCAATGACTCACTCATGCAGTGATTATACAGGCTGTGAATGCATCTAAATAAAGCTTCAGATTCTAATTACATTTGATTGGTAAAAGCTTTATTGCGTTTTACTGCTTGAATTTATTGATCATATTTAAGAATAAAAGGTAAAAAATATTTAAACTCATTGGAATAGTTAATTTCTGTTACTCCTGCAAACTAACCAATGCAGAGAATTTGAAAAATATCAAAAGCTTTGGGAGTCAGCTGTCCATGGCAAGCACAGTAACACACACAAACAAAATATCTACTGTCTAATTATCAACAAAATGAAAGAAAATATCAAGACTTCTTTTTTTTGTCACCATATTCATATTCACATTTGCATTTTATAGTTTACATGAGAGGATAATCTTATTGTTTTCAAAAACATGCCCTTTGAAACCTGTTTCAAGCATTTTCAAGCCCCCCAAATAGGCTATTTTCTGTCTTGCTACATTACTGTCAGATGACTCCGATACGTTATATTCGCCACAGCATCCTCTTTTTGTTTAAATTTTTCAGAAAATCCTGTGTTGAATTGTGCTTTGTTTGTAAACAAATCCACAGAAAAATGAGGGGAACAAAAGACTAAGTTCTTACTGACACAATCTAGATCTTCATTTGAACGAAAGTTTATCCACTCTTTCAGAAGGAAGGAGATGCAAAGACTTTTTTCTCAGCTTGTTTTCTTCAGAGCATCTTTATCGTTTGGTTTCTGTGTAGGCCTGCATTCGCTGCTCTCGTTATTTACACTACATGTGTTAATCCGTGGGTGGGGCTAAACAGGCAGTGATGTAGAATTGGTGGGCGGGGCTAAACAGACAGTGATGTAGAAGCAGGCTTTGACCACCGTCTGCGGAGGCGGGGTTTAGAAACACTGTTAGATCATGAAGTGGCACATTCCACAAGCTGTCGTTTGGCAGATCAACTTCAATATAAGCGGTTTTTAAACCAATTTAGTTTTGAGTTCTAAAATTTCAGGATGTTTTTATAGTACAATGACCTCTAAAATGTCAAAAGATCAAGGGGATTTTGATTTCTCAGTTCGTGACCACCTTAACACACTAATGAAATTTTACTAGGTCGAATAGGTTTAATCCAGATGCACCTGTTGATGACCTCCTCAGAAAGAACTGTTGGCCTTTATTTACAACAGTTTATTTATTTATTTATGAAGATGATGTTGGGATCATGTTCTTTTTTTAGTGTGCTTGGTACTGGAAGCATATTTTCCATTTATTCTATTTACAGGATTTTCAAATCTTTCTTACAGAAACACTTGAACTAAACTAAACAGCTTAGAAATCAATTGTATCGTAAAAATGAATGGATTTGCTTTGATAAATTACATACATATATGTGTTTGTGTGTATACACTTATTCATTTATTGTGCTTTTATTTACTTATTTTTGCTTTTATGGCATTACTTTCATGACAATTTCGCATTATTGTAATGGATCTGGATGTTTTACTTAACTTTTTGGATTTTCTTCTTATTTTTTTTTTAAGCAAAAAATGTTGTTTATGTAATTTAAATCAGCATGCATATTACCAGTGTTAACCAAAAAATATCAGCTTCTTATTCTTATCTGACTTTGTGGTGAAATAGAGCCGGATGTGTTCTTGACAGCTTTCATTAGTTATCCTGCATTTCAGTGTGTTTAACTTCTGGGCTCGTCGGCTTTATTTGTCTCTGTACAAAATGCAAACAGAGCTGATGCCAGTCCTGTGAAACACAAACACACAGTCTCTCCTGTGCTCTGTCATGTCTCTGCTGAGTTTGATCTTATTTTTGTGCACAAAGACATTGAGCTGCATGAGAGAAAGACGCTGATGGAGAACAGAGGAGTGTCTGAAAGAGAGATTAAGGCTGCTGTCTGCGGGAACCGTCCGAAGGCTTTGTTGATCTCCCTAGTGTAGATATTCAATCATTTGCCTCACATCACGCCAGAGAGAAACTGATATGAGCTGGCAGACGAAGAAAAGAACACAAACTCCTAAATAAACGAATAAAAAATATCTTCAGATGATTAATTAAGACACTTAAAAGATGCTAAATATACACACAGTATTTAAGCATGTGTGGTGTTTAAACAGGCAGATGGTGCTGTCAGTTGTGGTCGTCATAGAAAATGTTACTGTGGTAAATGTTTCCATAACACAGTCATACTCTGCTGCTACTGCAAAGAGTTACAAACCAGCTGATAAATTAATAGTAATTATTCCTTTTAAATATTGTGCCACACACACTTACTCTAACAGGTGGAAACCTGTTTCAGGCAGGTTGAAAAATTAATGTCGGGCGAGCGTTTGCGTTTTTGCTTTCCAAAGTTTTATTGATTATGAAAATGTGTTTTTATTGCTAACTTAAACATTTGGTGTTCTGTGGTGTCTTCAACATTACTACAGTCATCTGAAGTAGTTGTCGACCGATATTGTTTTTTTTTTTTTTTTTCTTGACTGCCGATGCCAATATTTTGCAAAGCAGGGGGCCGACAACGGATATAAAGCTGATATAATTAAAAAAATTTTTTTATTAATATTTAATAAATTTTTCTAATCCTTTGACAATTAATTAAAAATAAATGTGTAAAATAAACATACTTTAGATGACAAAGTATTTTTCACAAATAAAATATTTAATAAAAATATAATTAAAAAGGAAGTAAACTCTAACCAACAGGGCGCTTGATATTCTGGATAGTTTTTGTGCATTGGGAATCATATTTTTCAATTAAAGCCAATGTAACACTCATTTTACACACAGAACACAGAGAAAATGACATTAATATGACAGTGGGCAAATGCATAAAGCGCAGCATAATTTGAAATTACGAGTTAAAGCATTCAATTACTATGGACCATCAAAATAAAAGTCCCTTGAACTTTGGCCAGATGTCTGCCGGTATATCGGCCTTGGCAATATATCGGTAAACCACTAATCTGAAGACAGTTTGACACCAATGTAATGTTATCTAGCTGCAAGATGAGGTTTTGAGATTGCTAAAAAATTGTTGTGCAAGCCTTGCAAGCATCAATTAAGATGGTTTGATCATTTTTTTTAAATCAGTAATGTTTTGCACCACTTGCATTTTTTTGTGAAGCAACATTTACGAATTTACATCTGTCATGGAGGTTTTGCAACTTGTAAACAATATAATGTATTGGATTTTTTATATGTATTAAATATTTAAAAATGAATGTATTCAGATTGTTATCTTATATTTTTGTGCAGTAAAAAAAAAAAAAAAATATATATATATATATATATATATATATATATATACACACACACACACAGTCATGCAGTTATTTAAAATGTTTTTTAAATATTGAAAACATAATTGGTACATAATATATGCATACAAATGTATATACACACACACACACACACATATATATATATATATATATATATATATATATATATAAATGTAAGGTATATGCACGACATGGAGACAAAGAAACCACCCAATGTGGAGCAAGTTATAATATTATGTACAATAATTGTTTTACATTTATTTTCAGTATATATTTCTGATACAAATAAGGAAATGTGTTATAGTTATATAAACATAATATTTTTTTTTTTGTGTGTGTTGGCTCTATTAATGTTGGCATGTCAAGTAAAAAACATTTTTGTTGAGCTTTGGACTGTAGCTGTTGTTTCATAACTGCTCACAGCAGGGAACCAATAGTATCAATCTGGCTGTATTATTAATATCTGGCTGTAATATTAATATCTGAGAGCATTAGTCAGTGTGAGTATAGCAGCATTCTGTTCTGGTTTGGTCTCGAAGGGGCCGTGATGTCTGAAGTGAGCTGAGCAGCACAACTCTGGCTTCGATTCTGAACTGAATGCAGGTATGAATGGAGGTTCGAGAATGAACTGCATCAGCACAAGCTAAAATCTGTCTGACCACACACACACGCCTCATATGGTGCCTTTACATAATTGTTTTCCACTTATAGTGTGTGAGTGAAAGGTCATGTGTTTGGGCGGCTGACAGGAATAGTCACTGCCACCCGCCTGTGTGACTCCTCCTCTACTTCCACTTTGAGGGTGTTTGTGTTTGTGCTTGTGCAGAGACAGAGACGGTGAGTTAATTAATAGTAAACTCCAGCCGCTGTTTAATACTGAAGTGAAGCTGAAATGGATCAAATAATTAAAAAATAAATTAGACATCTGGGGTGTGTTTCTGTGATGCATCACCTGGCATTATGGCTTGGTTTCTTCACCTCAACCCATTTCTCATGAGAATTGTGTGCTGTTTGTGGAGTCATGCATCAAATGTCAGTTTAGTCATTCGCCTTAAAATAGAAATAGAATCATCTCTTCCCTGTATCTCATGTATGGCAACACCAGGCTTCAACACCAGTTTCCCACTGAGTGCATAAAATGCATGGATCTAAAAGTTACTTAAAAGTGTCTGCACAAAAAAACTACTAAATATTAGCATCTGCATAAATGCTATTATATATAATTAAAACATTTTATAAAATGCAAATATATATTTGTGTGTGTATCAAGGCCTAAAAAAAAAAAAAAAATATATATATATATATATATATATATATATATATATATGTTTGTATTATTTGAAATATTGTAAACTAATTTTATATATTATATTTATATATTTTAGATATTATATTATATATTACATATTAGTTTTTTATTTTTATTTTTTATTTTCTGCACCTAGATTTTTAAACCGTGTAGGAGTCAGATGTATTGGACTATTGCTTTGATTAATGTGTGATTAATGTGACATTAATGCCTGTTGTTTCCTCTTAAAGGGGTGGTTGGCTATTTTTTTTTCTAGGCTTGATTTTCTAGGAAAATTGCCGGAACATTGCCGGATTGCCTTCTGTGTGAACACAAACACATCCTGGGATTGATCCTGCGTTGTGGACCTAGTAATATTGCTGGGTTCAGTCCCGTAACAAGCTCTGTGTGAACAAAAGCCCAAACCAATGCCGTGAAGGGTGTGTCGCATTATTGTGTGACTCTTTTACCGGGTATTTTGAAGAAAGATCAACATTCGCAATGAAAATATTAAAGTGCAAACTGTAATGAAGCTCCTCACTATCCGCACTGAAGCTGAGATCGTTCGCTAGCTTAAGTGAAAATTAACATGCCCAGCGTTTTTAACTCGTGCATTACAAGTCACATCCCCTTTACGGGTTGTGTGTGAACGCATGCACAGATTCTGGGAAATCACTGGCAGTGTGAATGAACCAAAATCTAATGATCCGGGAACAATTGCTGGGACGCATTACCCATGTATTATCCAAAATCTCAGTGTGAAAGGGGCTTAGTTTAAAAAAATAAACATTATTTTTCACATAATTTACCTTTCCACACCGTTCTCTCCCTTCTCCTATAAACGCACTGATCATTTCCTGCTTTTATGAAGCCCCTCCCTCAGAAATACACGATGGGCCCTGATTGGTTAGCTTAGCCCAGTGTTTTGTGATTGGCTCAACCACATCTAGTGCGCGTCTAAATATCCTGTCCCTTACCTCAGCGGCATGTGCTCTGGTTGTATTGTATTGTTCAAACTTTTAGACACGCTGTTATTTGTAAATGCTACTGCTTCTGTTTGCTTTTAATATATGGTTTTATCCTGATTTAACCTTTAATACAGTACTGCAATGGCACGCACGTCCGTGTTTAACACTCCTCATAGCTATGAGAAAATACGTGTATAAATTGAACTGTGCGATGCGATGTGAGGAACAGTATTAAAGAACCGCTGTTTTAGAAGATTGATTTTGAATCTTTTGAATCCATTAGAATTGTTAGAAGACAGAATCGTGATTCTTTTATAAATAAATTTTGATGTGCACTCCAATGTCCATTTTTCTTCCTCTTCTTTAAAGCAGTGCAGCATGGTTGCATGTTCCACTTTGTTGCATGTTCCTGGGGGCGGGGTTTATCAGGGTTTGTTATGTCACAAACCTGGGAAGTAACTTGTTGTAGTCCCCACACACCGTTTTTGTGGGTATTAAATTGCCAGAATTTTAAAAGACAAATCTCCATTTGCATCGAACTTTCAGTGCAACTTTCAGTGCAGATATTGTTAATGCTTAGACAGCAACATCACAAAATAACGTTAAAAAAGTCACAGCCTGTGATGCTGTATTTCTTCATTAAAGGTCATTGTGATTAAAACTGTTTATGAAAGTTTCAGTCTTCTGCTGAAGTCGGTGTGTTTGTGTGTGTTGATAATCTTTAGTGTGTCTGTGTGATGAGTGTTAATGTGAGTTCAGGACTCTGGAATGTTTTAGCAGTGAGGTGCTGTGCGTCCGGATCGACTTGTTTGAGAAATGATTCCCACTTGAGTGTGAGTTCACACAGAAAACCGTTCAAATAAAAGGATTTAAAGTTAATGAAGACAGAACAGTTGAAGAAGACAGTGAATGAAGAACATAATGACTTCTTACAGAGTGTTTGGATGTCAGCTTTAGTTGAGTTGTTAAACTTATCTGTTGTCAGTGTCCCAGGGGATTATGGGTAAGTCTCCGGAGACCCTCAAATCCCTGCAGGAATGTGTGTACACATGCTTCAATGCTTTGCAGTAAGCAGAGAGAAATGTGGTTCTGTTCTTAAAGATGAAACTGAAATTCAGTTGTGTGGCAGCTGTCAATGAGTGTCACAAGAAGTCATTTTTAACAGGTTTTTGGCACATCTGGTTCCTGGGGTATTCTGGGTGGTTGGTACTTGCTCTGCAAATATTTAACTCACTGTGTTTTCTAATTATTAAGAGGGCTGAAATCTGGCATTTGCCAAAGTTTCTCTGTTTTGACTTTTTTCCCATTCAGATTTTTTAACTTCCAATCTATAATAATTTAACAATTAAATATAAAATAGTGTTAAATTGAGTAATAATAATAAAAAAATCATTGTTTAAAAGAAAAAAATGTATATGAATTTTCAATTAATTTCACGTTTGTTTGCATTTGTGAATTTTTTTAATTTTTTTAATTTTTACATTTTAGAGGAAATCCAGTGCATTTCTTTTCAAATTTTTTATTTTATTTGTTTATATTTAGTTACAGTTTGGTTAAGATCAGAATGTGTAATTAATCATTTTTCATCATCTTAATCCAGCTTTATTGGGTGCCATTTCTAAACTAGTTTTACTTGAGATCATTCATAAATAATTGATGTTTTATTTTATGTTACAAGAATCTCATTACCATCATATTTCATTAACATCATGCATGGTTTACAAAAACCTAACACTGTTACATACATATCATGCAAAAATGTATGGATTTTTCATTCAGTAATTTGTTCACTCATTCATTCACTCCGTAAATTTAGTTGCAAAAAAATCCTCTTGATCAACGTTGATCAAGGCCTTGATGTGACAGTTTTACATTCTAGAAAAGTTTGAAAGCAATCATTTGTTTCAAGATATCAGAAGTGCCCGCCTGTGGTTAATTTCTCTCTGTGTGTCTCTAGGATGATAGAGGACAGGTGGAAAGGGAATGTCATGGCCGACAGGAAGCAGATCTTCACAGATATGAGTGAGTGCCACCCACACAACCACCACATGACCTTTGACCCCTATTGCATGTGTTCATTAGCTAGTGCATCTGAATATAAATGTATGACTTTGATTCTTCAGAGACACAGAATTATGACACCATCCGGCTGTCTACGTACCGCACCGCCTGCAAGCTCAGATTCATTCAGAAGAAATGCAACCGTGAGTATTAGTCACATCAAAACTCAAATGACTGATGTTGCAAAATATGCATTTTCAGTGTTGTTTGCGAGTGCAAATATAAGCTCTATACAACTAGTAAGAAACATAAGATAAGCCAGAAATACACTACTGTTCATAAGTTGGGCGTCAGTAACCGATTTTCTTAGTTTTCTTAAACAAGGATGAATTAAATAGATCAAGAGGGACAGTAATGACATTTATAATGTTGCAAAAGATATCTATTTCAAATAAATGCTGTTCATTTGAACTTTCTGTTCCTCGAGGGACCCCGAAAAAAATCAGAAATGTTTCTTAAACAGCAAATCTTTATATTAGAATGATTTCTGAGGATCATGTGACACTGAAGATCAGAGTAATGATGCTGAAAATACAGCTTTGATCACAGGAATAACTTTTAAAATATATTCAAATAGAAAACAAAAAAAAGTGATAATGTTTCACAATATTACAGTTTTTACTGTATTTTGATTACATAAATGAGGCCTTGGTGAGCAGAAGAGACATCTTTCATAAACATTAAAAATCTTGACCCCATCATTTAATATAACATTGTTCTCCAGTTTGAAGTTTTAAAGTAAGTTCTTCATTCCACGTTTAGAGTAATCTGGACTGACGTGGGAAGCTTTATTACCATGTAATTCTCTCTATTTCATGTGTTTTCTCTCTCAGTGCATCTGGTGGATGTGTGGAACATGATCGAGGCGTTTCGTGACAACGGTCTGAACACGCTGGACGTCTGCACCGAGATCAGTGTGGCTCGGCTGGAGACCATCATCACCTGCATCTACCAGCAGCTAAACAAACGGCTGCCCACCACACACCAGATCAACGTCCAGCACAACACCAGCCTGCTGCTCAACTTCATGCTGGCGGCACACAACAGGTGAAAGTGTGTGTGCTGTGTTTGCCAAAGTTTGGACAAATTTATCAAAAAGTAACATTGAAGACATTTAGAATGTTACAAAAGAGTTCTATTCCAAATAAATGCTGTTCTTATGAACTAAAGAATTCAGAACTAATGTGTCATGGTTTCCGAAAAATATGAAGTAGCACAACTGTTTTTAACGTTGTTGATGATGATAATAATAATAATAATAATAATGTTTCTCGATCAGAAATCAGCTTCAGATAATTTGAGGGTGAATCTGTGTGTTTTGCAGTGATGCTCAGGGAAGGCTGATGGTGTTTTCAGTGAAAGTGATGCTCTCAGTGCTGTGTGGAGGGAAACTGGTTGATAAACTTCGCTGTAAGTTCATTCATCGATATCATCACTGTCTCCCACTAGTGGACAAATTAAATCAAGTCAAGTCATCTTTATTTATTTAGTGCTTTATACAATACAAATTGTTCCAAAGCAGCTTCACAGTTACAGACATGAAAATAATAGAATCAATGATGCACATCTTCAAATATGAGACAGATTCATATTCTGCTCTACAGAAGACAACAGTGTCATTATTCAGCGCAGGGATGTTGACAATTATATGCATATTTCTTGGCTTGTATAACAAGTGTGTTTGTGTGTGTGTGTTAGATATTTTCTCTCAGATATCAGATACACATGGTGCGATGGTGATGTCCAGGTTTGACCACTTCCTGCAGGAGGGGCTGAAGCTGCCCACTGCCGTGTTTGAGGGGCCGTCGTTCGGCTACATGGATCACTTTGCTAGATCCTGCTTTCCTCAACAAGTAACAATTTCAGACATTTCCAAACTTTGTCTAGTTAGTGGTGCTTACTAAACTGTTATTGCTCATATAGTGTTAGTGATCTGGACAAACCCAGAACATTGACTGATAGACTGCACGACTGATCATTTGTGCTACAGAATTAGTAATGGAGTAGTACTTCAGATCATGCAGCCTGATGAAGTGATCAGTTTTGACAGTTTTGACCTGGTGCCGGGTTCTCAATTATGGAAAAATAATTTTCAAAAATCAAATTATTTTGGTCAGTATAAAGCGTTATTTAACACAGTTGCTCATTGACTTTGGAAAGCCAGATCATGCCTTTATTTAACTTGGATTAAAAAAAATTTATTGTCTTTGTAACAGTCGGTTTACTTGAACGTCAATTATAATTTAACTGAAAAACAAATAAAAAAAAAGTTTCAAAATTAGATCCAAATACATTATGCCTTTAATGCTCAGAATTCCTTTGCAACATCTTAGCAACAGCATAGCAGTGTCCAAAACACCGAGAATACCTTAGCAACACCCTAGCAACAGCATAGCAGTGTCCAAAACACTGAGAATACCTTAGCAACACCCTAGCAACAGCATAGCAGTGTCCAAAACACTCAGAATACCTTAGCAACATCCTAGCAACAACATAGCAGTGCCCAAAACAATGAGAATACCTTAGCAACCACACAGCAACACTCTAGCAACAGCATAGTAGTGTCCAAAACACTGAGAATACCTTAGCAACACCCTAGCAACAGCAAAGCAGTTTCCAAAACACTCAGAATACCTTAGCAACACCCTAGCTACAGCATAGCAGTGTCCAGAACACTGAGAATACCTTAGCAACACCCTAGCAACAGCAAAGCAGTTTCCAAAACACTCAGAATACCTTAGCAACACCCTAGCTACAGCATAGCAGTGTCCAGAACACTCAGAATACCTTAGCAACACCCTAGCAACAACATAGCAGTGCCCAAAACAATGAGAATACCTTAGCAACCACACAGCAACACTCTAGCAACAGCATAGCAGTGTCCAGAACACTCAGAATACCATAGCAACAGCATAGCAGTGCCCAAAGCACTGAGAATACCTTAGCAACACCCTAGCAACAGCATAGCAGTGTCCAAAACACTCAGAATACCTTAGCAACACCAAAGCAACAGCATAGCAGTGCCCAAAACACTCCGAATACCTTAGCAACACCCTAGCAACAACATAGCAGTGCCCAAAACAATGAGAATACCTTAGCAACCACACAGCAACACTCTAGCAACAGCATAGTAGTGTCCAAAACACTGAGAATACCTTAGCAACACCCTAGCAACAGCAAAGCAGTTTCCAAAACACTCAGAATACCTTAGCAACACCCTAGCTACAGCATAGCAGTGTCCAGAACACTGAGAATACCTTAGCAACACCCTAGCAACAGCAAAGCAGTTTCCAAAACACTCAGAATACCTTAGCAACACCCTAGCTACAGCATAGCAGTGTCCAGAACACTCAGAATACCTTAGCAACACCCTAGCAACAACATAGCAGTGCCCAAAACAATGAGAATACCTTAGCAACCACACAGCAACACTCTAGCAACAGCATAGCAGTGTCCAGAACACTCAGAATACCATAGCAACAGCATAGCAGTGCCCAAAGCACTGAGAATACCTTAGCAACACCCTAGCAACAGCATAGCAGTGTCCAAAACACTCAGAATACCTTAGCAACACCAAAGCAACAGCATAGCAGTGCCCAAAACACTCCGAATACCTTAGCAACACCCTAGCAACAACATAGCAGTGCCCAAAACAATGAGAATACCTTAGCAACCACACAGCAACACTCTAGCAACAGCATAGTAGTGTCCAAAACACTGAGAATACCTTAGCAACACCCTAGCAACAGCAAAGCAGTTTCCAAAACACTCAGAATACCTTAGCAACACCCTAGCTACAGCATAGCAGTGTCCAGAACACTGAGAATACCTTAGCAACACCCTAGCAACAGCAAAGCAGTTTCCAAAACACTCAGAATACCTTAGCAACACCCTAGCTACAGCATAGCAGTGTCCAGAACACTCAGAATACCTTAGCAACACCCTAGCAACAACATAGCAGTGCCCAAAACAATGAGAATACCTTAGCAACCACACAGCAACACTCTAGCAACAGCATAGCAGTGTCCAGAACACTCAGAATACCATAGCAACAGCATAGCAGTGCCCAAAGCACTGAGAATACCTTAGCAACACCCTAGCAACAGCATAGCAGTGTCCAAAACACTCAGAATACCTTAGCAACACCAAAGCAACAGCATAGCAGTGCCCAAAACACTCGGAATACCTTAGCAACACCCTAGCAACAACATAGCTGTGCCCAAAACACTGAGAACACCTTAGCAACTACATAACAACAGCATAGCAGTGCTTTAAACACTCAGAATATCTTAGCAACTAAAAAGCAACTGCATAATAGTGTCCAAAATGCCCAGAATATCTTAGCAACCATGTAGAGATGCCTTAGCTGCAGCATAGCAGTGTCCTTAACTCTCAGAAAATACCTTTTATCATATAGCAAAACCCTCGACTAGCGACAGCAAGTTTTGCACAAGAAAAGTACCACTTAAATGATTGTCAGAACATGCAGAATGTGTAAATGTGCCATAGTTTATCATCAATGTTTTTTTAAATCTGTGTGTGTGTGTGTGTTAACAGAAGAAGGTGATGCTGAACATGTTTCTGGATACTCTGATGTCAGATTCTCCTCCTCAGTGTCTCATTTGGCTTCCTCTGCTTCATCGGCTGGCAAACGTGGAGAATGGTAACAAACACGCACTGAATAATATACGCTTCAATTATTCATATTACTCCGACTTATTTAACTCCATGAACATTTATTCCAGCACACTGAATCTCTGTCTTTCTCAGTCCATCATCGGGTGGCGTGTTCTTTCTGTCGGTCGGAGGGCATGACGGGATTCCGTTATCGCTGTAAGCAGTGCTTTAACTATCAGCTGTGCCAGAACTGTTTTTGGCAAGGCCATGCAAGTGGAAACCACAACAACCAGCACGAGATGAAGGAGCATTCGTCCTGGGTGAGGATCAGCTACAGTTGTCATGTCACACTTGTGTGTATATTTATATATATATTAAAGATGTGATGAGACCTGAGGGATCTGATGTGTCTTGTGAGATCTGACTGGCAATTTTTACATAAAAGCTGCTAGCTGGAAGAGGTGCTAGTGAGGCCAGCAGGGGGTGCTCACCCTGTGGTCTGTGTGGGTCCTAGCGCCCCAGTGTAGTGATGGGGACACTATACTCTCAACAAGCACCGTCCTTCGGATGAGACGTTAAACCGAGGTCCTGACTCTCTGTGGTCATTAAAAATCCCAGGATGTCTTTCGGAAAGAGTAGAGGTGTGACCTCGGCATCCTGGCTAAATTCGCCCATTGGTCTCTGACCATCATGGTCTCCTAACAATCCCCATATCTACTGATTGGCTTCATCACTCTGTCTCCTCTCCACCAGTAAGCTGGTGTGTGGTGGGCGTTCTGGCGCAATATGGCTGCCGTCGCATCATCCAGGTGGATGCTGCACACTGGTGGTGGATGAGGAGATACCCCCTGTCTATGTAAAGCGCTTTGAGTATCTAGAAAAGCGCTATATAAATGTAAAGAATTATTATTAATTATTATTATTATTATAGATTAATCATTTAAATATGGCGATCTCAATTCAGACACCCAAGCAATCTTATTCCTGAATGACAATGATTCAGCTATGTCTATTATGACTGGTTCACATTGCGAGTGGAGCGTGAAAAGCACCTTTTCTTGCTTCCCATGTTAATAAATCATTAATGCTGCAAGTGAACGACAAAGAGCAAGACAAATAGTTTTTTTTCAACCACACATTATTATTTCTGTGTTTCATACATTTAGATAAAAGAAGTAATGGGATTAAAGTTTGTATACAAGTTTGTATATAAACACTTATTCTCTCTACAGTAGCGATCAAAACGAAAATATCTTAACACGTATGGATTGTAACGAAATATCCTCCTCTGCCACGAGGTGGCGACAAACTGCCCGTTCATTCAAAGGATTCTCATTGAGAAACAGGTCTTTATGAACTAGACACTGACTCCATTATTATTATTTTTTATTTGTTCAAATGAATGTGTGTGTGTGTGTGTGTGTGCGTGTGTATATATATATAAAAACATATAAAAAATATATAAAAACATGATTCTCAATTTATCCAGAATCTTGCAGCTCTAGTTTACATGTTGTTTTACTGATGCATATAATTCATTAAAAAAGAAGTTTAATTTTATAAAGTAAGTTGATGATGAAAAATGAAATTATACAAAGTTAATAAAATTATTAAAGTTTTCTTTTAAAAGTTAAAATGTCCCGTTCGAAGGTTTGGGGATGGTAGGATTTTTACCAAAAAGTCTCTAATGTTCACAAAATGCTATGTACACACTTGCCGTCTTTTCGAACCCTATGGAGTAAATCGTGTTTTCAAAAAAGTCTTGAGTGCTTTTAAAAACGCCACTGCCGGGTCTTTTTTCTGCAGCTCAGAGCATCTTTTCAAGTAAAAAAAAAATTAAACTTAAAAAAAAAAAAGACTTTCGTCAAGCGCCTTTTTAACAGCTGACCAATGACAAGCGAGTGGCGAGTCATTTCCATAACAACAAGAACAACGAGAGGAGAAAGGAGAAGATAGCTGGTAGACAGATCGCACTAGTTTTGGAACACAAGGAGTTGAATGATATGAGTACAAAACTCTGTCTAGTCTAAAAATACCAAAGCTCCTGGACTCAATTGTTGATTTCAGTATATTTTAAAGAGTAATTTATTCCTGTGATACGCAGCTGTATTTTCAGCATCATTCCTCCAGTCTTCAGTGTCACATGATCCTTCAAAAGTCATTCTAATATGCTGATTTGCTGCTCACTAAACATTTATTATTATTATTATTATTATTATTATTAGTGTTAAAAATATTTGTGCTGCTTAATATTTTTGTGAAATATGTTTTGTAACATTATAAATGTATTTACTGTCACAATTGAATGTATCCTTGCTGAATAAAATAATTAATTTCTTTAAAAACATCTGACTAACCCCAAACTTTTATGGTTGTTTTCATGTTTTCATGGTGCTTTATATTGTGCAGGTTTCCCACAGGCTGGAAAACCATTGAAATGTCTATACTAAACTGATTTCTTTATGCAAATGGATCTGTTACTCAATCCAAAAACAGTGCAACAGAATACAAGCGGAAACTTTTCATGTCTTTGGGCTTTCAATTTTGGTTCCTTATTATATCTGTGTGTTTGTTCCAGAAATCTCCAGCTAAGAAGCTGGGTCGTGCCATCAGTAAAACCTTTGGCTGTGTGCCGAGCAGAGAGCCGTCCCACCCCGTCTACCCAGAATACCCCGAGAAACCCCTCAACCTGTCCAATATAGTGTAAGACAGTCTCTCTCACACACACACACACACACACACACACACACACAGTCGTCTGTCTGTTGGGATTGTTTCTATTGGTTCCCAGCATCACATGATCACATTGACACACTGATGAGTGTCAGACAGAAACACTCGACAGAGACAGAGAAGGAGTTTGCTTTCATTATCTGCCCTCAGAAGTGAGGTCAGTTATGATTTTGTCTTCATTCTGCTGTCTGTTTGTCTCGATCTGATCTGATCGTCTGTTTTCCCAGGAATCCTGCTCTGTGTCTTTCTCTGTTCTGTCTGTGTTGCTCCAGTCTCTTAGATTTGCATGACTGAATGACCTGTGTGTGTGTGTTTGGGTCAGTTGAACAGTATAATGTTTAATTTAATATGAACGCATGGATTTGTGTGTGTGTGTGTGTGTGTGTGTGTGAGAGAGAGAGAGAGAGAGAGAGTATGTATAAATTGTTTTCAAGGTGTTTATGAACTTTTATTCACATTAATCAAGATTTTACGTTACAGTGTACATGCACATATAATGGAAAATGACTGTGTGTGTTATGACTATTTAATAATTATTTGATGCTTTTCAAATTTTTTATCATCTTTTAGCTGCTTTGTAGTTCACTGCAAATATAATGATTTTTTTTTATTGCATATTTCCCATCTCTCATGTGAAACTATGCATTAATAATGATTTTTTTTTATCAAAATGTTGTTTAATATAGTTATTGACATATATTATCTTATATTTTGAATTACTACTTAATATTAAATTATGTAGGTATAACATATTACAACGTGCATCTTGAAAAAATATCACTAATGTTAATATTATTAAATATTACCTAATTTGATGGTGCTGAGTTCAATTATATATTTGAATTGCATAGTTTTTTGTTGTTTTTGTTGTTTTTTCCTTTTTCTTTCTCTTTCTCTCTAAGAATGAGAAGTCTTCATTCTCAGATTATAAAAAAAATCATTATTATTAAATGAGTTAAATTGGTTAATATTTAGTGTGTGTATATATATATATATATATATATATACACATACATACATACATACATACATACATATATACATATATATATATATATATATATATATATATATATATATATTTATGTATGTATATGTATATGTGTATGTATCAGCAACACAAATTAACAAGCAGTCAAATGTTTCCATTTTAATGACAAAAAGAAGCATTCATAACGTATAATTGAATCTGCAATTTGCAAAGGAGTGGAAAAAAATGAAATTAAATAGATATACAGATATTTGTGAACTGGCCTAGGAATTATGTCTTTTGGTCTATATAGTGTTTTTTTTCTGGTGATTTAAGGGATAATACAAAACTTCTTCACCTTACAAATGGTTACAAAAAGGTACTAAATGGATCATATTTTGTGAAAAATACTATTTTTGAATTCAGCACCTCCGAATTGCTGAGAAACAAGTATTGGATTGCAAATATGATGCAGGGTGGTTTTGTTTTGTTACATGTAGTAACAATATTATTGTGTCTTTTTTTTCCTCCAGTCCTCCCCGTCCAATAGGAAACATGAATGAACCAGTTCTGCCCCCGTCTGCAGGCCCCAGCCCCATGAAGAGGTGAGCACCTGCTCTTCACCTTTGACCTTTTAGAGCAGTCATTTTATAGTGTTTGTATAGTTATAGTGTAATATTAAGTGTCTTTTAGTTTCTCAACAACACTAATATTTTACTGTTAAATATAAAAAACAAAAAATGGTAGGTGTTGTTACTCAAAATATACTGAAAAATGAGGGACTAGGCAGTGTTACAGAACTTGAAACTGTAATTTGCTGTTGTATTTAATTGTGTGTGTGTGTGTGTGTAGACCGCCGACCTTAGCCACTGCTCAGCGTATGAATGAGGAGCACGCTCTGATCGCGGCGTATGTGAACAAGCTCCAGAGCAGCCCACGGTGAGTGTGTGTGTGTGTGTGTGTGTCAGCTGAAGATATTTAGTGTTTTTTTTAATGTAATAACATTTTCTGTGTGTGTGTTTTTAGTACGTTAGATAGTCCTAGCCGAACAGATGAAGAGCACAAACTCATCGCTCGTTACGCCTCTCGTCTGGCCACGGATCCTGGACACACAGGAGTGAGTAACACACGTTATCTCCTTTCAGATTATGCTCACTACAGATAAATCAGATTTAGCTTTCTTCTTAGGACAGTTTTTTCTCCAAACTATAGCTACGCAAATGCACACAGTAGATCAGTTATATTTCTTTGTTCCTGCTGCTCTTGTGAATCACAGAGACCTTCAGACTTCAGCTACAACATGAACAAACAGCAGAGAGAACTGATCCTGCAGCTGGAGAACAAGAACAGGTACTCGCTCACAGCTGCATATGCAGAGGTTTTCATGAAGATTTACATCCAGTGCTTTTGGATTTTAGTCTCAGTGAGCGTGTGAAGGAAAACTCTGTGTGTGTTTTCAGGGAGATTTTGCAGGAGATCCAGCGTTTGCGAGCGGAGCATGAACAGGCATGTCAGCCGACTCCAGAGAGAGTCCAACAAAACCCGACCCTGCTGGCAGAACTCAGACAGCTCAGGTACCACACACACACACACACACACATGTTTGTTTTTGTGAAAAGTGGGGACATTCCATAGGCGTAATGGTTTTTATTCTGTACAAACTGTATATTCTATCACCATTCACCAACCCTACCCCTAACCCTCACAGGAAACTTTGTGCATTTTTACTTTCTCAAAAAAACTCATTCTGTATGATTTATAAGCGTTTTGAAAAATAGGGACATGGGTTATGTCCTCATAAGTCACCCTCTCCTTGTAATACCTGTGTCATACCCATGTCATTATACAGAGTTGTGTCCTGATATGACACAAAAACATGCCCACACACACACACACACATTTATGGGGACGTTCCATAGACAATGGTTTTTATACTGTACAAACTGTAATTTGTATCCCCTTACCATTAATGCAACCCTCACAGAAAACTCTGCATTTTTAAATTTTTTTAAAAAATATAATTTGGTGTGATTTATAAGTAGTTTTGCTCAAAGGGACCAAAGAATTGTCTCCACAAGGTCAAAAAATTCAGGTTTTGTGATCCTTGTGGCGACCTTTGGTCCTTACAACATAGGGTTTATCCAAACCACACACACACACACACACACACTGAGCGCAGATGTTCGCAGATTCAGTCTCTGCATGCCTTTTTAGTTTAGCTATTAGCTATTACTTTGGCTATTAGCAGTGTTATTTTAGTATAATTGAAATATGATTGTAGTTTTATTTTTATTCAAATTTGTTTTAATTTTAGTTGTAGCACTTTTGTTGCATGTTTTCTGCATAGTTTTTGCTCATTTTAATTTTAGTTTTAGTAGCCTACATCAAGTTAAACTTAATGGAAATTAGAAAAGTTTCCTTAGCGACTGAATTGAACAAATTTGAGCATGTGCTAATGTTTTTTCACGTAAAAATGAAGTGTTTGTTAACATTAATGCACTGTGAATCAACATGTACAATGAACAGTTGTATTTTTATTAACAAAGGTTGTTAGTTCATGTTAATTCTTTAATGTCAACAAAAGATAACTTGTTAAATGTTATACAAGATTTTATTATACCAGTTTAACTTGTCAAAATTGTGTAAAAGTCTTTAACTTTACTGCAAGTTTTGAGATTTACATTTTTGAAAACATTTGTCTAATGAATGCCAAATATGTCTAAAAACTACTTTACAAGGCAATTTGAAACACTTCTCACAACGTCAAAAAAGATCTTCCAAAAGATCCTGTTTTAAATCTGTTTGACTTCAGGGTTTGGCTCTAATCATCCTCATCGTTGTGTCTGAGAGGTCTGTGTTTGTGTGTTTCAGGCAGAGGAAGGATGAGCTGGAGCAGAGGATGTCGTCTCTTCAGGAGAGCAGGAGAGAGCTCATGGTGCAGCTGGAAGGACTCATGAAACTACTGAAGGTACACCAGACACACAGAGCAAGACCGCTCTTTAAAGGGGTCATGAATTGTGAAATAGACTCTTACTTGAGCTTTTGACATATAAGAGGTCATCGTACCAAAAAAGCGGCACTGAAAATGTCCTTGTTACTGAAATAAAAGCTTTTATTGACACCGGGCCCTGCAAACGTACATCAATGTGCTTGATGTAATAGATAGCTTAAACACCCCTCCTTATTCTGTAGCCCCGCCCACTGATTGGCACATGACATAGCAGGGAAATAACATAAGTGGTGCTAAACCGGATCACACTACAAAAATAGCCTATTACTTATTGATTTTGATGTTTTTTAATGTAAAAAACCATGTGAAAGTCATAAGTGGACATTAGACAACTATATATATATATATATATATATATATATATATATATATATATATATATATATATATATATATATATATATATATATAATATTTATTTAAAAAAGCAAGTTCATGACCTTTAACTACTGAGACTTTCTAGTGCATTGTAATGTTTCTGCCACTGGAGGGCGTCACTCTCTTTGCAGCTGTCTTTTTTTACATACTTGATCTAATTTTCCACTTTTAATTTCATCTCTTTATGCATTAGAGATTATAGTGTTAATACGTGCTCTCCTTATCTGTTTTTCCCTCCCTCTGTTCTTTTCCTCCATCTCTGTCCTGTTCCTGCAGGATGAGGAGCAGAGACAAGCTGTGAGTGTGTGTGTGTTTCACTGTGCATGTCAGAGAAATGACTGTGTGATTTTGCTTTGCAGATTTAAAGGTCTCTGGCACAAATAAATATGTAGATATATAGAACGGTTATAAGGTTCTACAGAATTAATCTCATATTGCTCTTAAAAGTTAAAGTTGGTAATAAGTTTCTAAAGAATCACAATGCTATAATGTACAGTAACTAAGGCTAAAATTCTAACTTGACTTCTCTTCATATAATATAATAATCACAGATATTGTTGTAGCCATAAATTAAAAATGTATATTGTAAAAATCAGCTGGAAATTCTGTGTTGGCCTAAAAGTATAGGATCAACAGTACTTAATAATTGATTTTCTTTTTTAATATTTTCAAAAGAACTATAAGAAGGACACCTAAAGTACAAACTGATCATTCATTAAAGCTATAAGAAAGCTTTTCAAACATTTTGGTTGTTTCCAGTTATTTTTATCATTATCTACCATTATCTACTACTGTATTTTACATTTTAAAAATAACAACATCCAGTCAAACCAATGAAGTAAAATAAAACTCAGCTTATGTTCGGCAGTGTTATTATTTTTAACTAAAATTAAAACATGAAAAAAAATTTGGTTAAGTAAAAATAAAGCTCAAATAAAAAATAAATATTTACTTAAAAAAATTAATTAGAAAGGTTGCCTTGGCAGCTAACTGAAATAAATATGTTAAAGTAAAATTACTAAAATTACTAAAACTAAACCTGAAATAAATAAAAAAAAAAATATATATATAATTATCAAAAACCGAAATTGATAAAAAATAAGAAAAGCATGTAAAAATGAATAAGAGTGTAACTAATAAAAATTCAACATAAAATTACCAAAATTTAAAATAAAAACTGAAAACATCAAAATAAAAGCTAATTCAAAATATTAAATTATATTATCATGATAGGTGAAAATCGATAGCCTGAATTTTAGCTTTGGATAAAAGCGTCTGCTAAATGCATAAATTTAATTGTAAAATTTATCATAGTATATAAATAATAATAAAATAACACTTATGCTCACTTATTTGTAATATTATGAGAGAAAAAAATCATAATATGATTTCAATCTTTCAAAATGATGTTTGTAATTTTTTGTAATTTGTAATCAGGACATGAATATGGGGATATGAAAATGCACTGACTGTGTCTGTGTGTGTGTGTGTGTGTGTGTGTGTATATGAGTTACTGTGCATGTGAGAGAAATTGTTCAGTGTTTATATGAAAGTTCTCTTCCATTGTTTTTCATTTATTTTTATTTAGATGTCTTTATCTCTTTCTTTTCCTCCCGATGTTTAACTTCCAGTGTCTGCTGTAAGTTCTCACAAAATAATAATGCATCGTTTCACGTTTTAGGAGTAGCACATATTTTAAGACTTCAGTTTCCCATTAACAGGTGTCTTGTTTTGTTCTCAGAAACTATTTTAAATAATTAGATAATTTCAATTATCTTTGCCATTAGCTGTATTTTTCTCTCAGTCTCCGTTCTTTCATGAATCTGGCTTTAGTTTCTCAGAGATAATTCTCTCTTTATGTGAATAGGAGTTTACATGTAAACATGTAGTGAATTAGTCAGTAGTTTTAAGTGCTGGGAGAAACCTTAAGTAGGTGTATCTTGTACAATATGAAATTTTTCTTCTCTCTCTTCAGACTCAAGCCGCTGGCTCCTCCCCCGGCCACGCCTCCCCTCGTTCTGTGCCGATGTCCATTCGTTCTCCTTCCTCGGGCTCCACCCCCACATACGCAGGCCACACCCCCACCCACGGGCCCCAGGACTCTCTAGCTGGAGTGGGTGGAGATGTTCAGGAAGCATTTGCTCAGGGTAACATCTTCATTTACAACTAAATACAGAGACTATTGTGTTTTTTTTTCTTTTCTGATGAGCAACAAGAATTTTTGTTGGTCACATTATTCAGATTGTTGGGGGATTGAACTAGGTAGCCCCGCCCATTTTGACATCTCATTAGACTGAAATAGTCTGCATATGAAACATTAGATATGTTATTTTGGTGATGTTTTATTGTGGAAAGAGAAAATATCTTGAAATGTAACACTTCACACGTGTTTGGTGTAGCAATTCAATGATTTTATCAAGTTTTTAGCATTTATTAACTCTTCTAAATCTACAAAACATTGTCATAATTTGGACATTCTGTTTGTTTGGATCCTACAGGACCTCGCAGAAACCTGCGAAATGATCTCCTAGTGGCAGCAGACTCCATCACAAACACCGTCTCGTCACTGGTCAAAGAGCTCAACTCAGGTACGATCATGATGCATTGTGGGTAGTTTGTGTTCTCACAGCTGTGACAGAGAAATGCTGTGAGAATTTCAGGTTACCTAAAAAAACTGTTGTTCCTTAAAATAAAATAAGCTTTAAACTGACAGAAAATATATTTTAAATTGATTTTATTTCTGCTACATGCCAAACAAACATTTCTCATTCTTATTTAGTTTAACTTGATTTATTAAAATGATAAAAAATGAAATAAGAAATAATATAAAATATATAGACATAAAAAAACTAAGAAAACTTACAACATACAACCAAACTTTAACAAAAATTAAAAGGAAAGCTGAAAAAATATATAGAAGATATTAACATAATAAAAAACCACGAAAGTATCTGAATTACACTAAAACATCACTTATACGATTTAGTGTTATTTATTCACCATTATAATATTTAAAAAAAAAATTATCTGCTTTGATTTTTATATATATTTTCAGTTTTCATTTCAACAGTTTACATTTAAGTACATTTTTTTTAGGTGCTTTTGTATTTTTAAAGAATTTTTTAAATATTTATCTTTTAACAAAAGATATGTTTGTTTTTTAGTTTTAGTAATTTTAGTATTTCTTAATTAAACTCATTTTATTTCAGTAAGTTGCCAAGGCAACATTTCTAATTAATATTTAAATGTAAATACTATTTTTTTTCCAGCTTTTTTTAAATGTATGAAAACGGTTTGTATTAAATTATAAACTAAAATATTAAACAATAAATATTAAAACGACAGTTTTTAGTTTTAATAACTTAAGTTTAAGTAAACAAAAACAACACTTAAACGGTCTCTAAACAAAAAATTGTTATAAAACTGTATTGGAGTGTTTAATGATTCTTAATTCATGTATTTTTTATACAAACATGATATGTGTATATATTCTCTACTGTTGTCTTCAGTAGAAGATGGAGGAGAGGAGGAAGAGAGACTGCTGCAGAATGGCAAAGACAGAGGTATAACTCATCACATCAGAACTACGTTTCCCAGAATGCATCTGTCCTCTTGAATGCAGACCTCTTTCAGTCGCTCTCGTTACATGAACATCAATGATTTCATTAGATTAATCCTCTCTGCACACAACCAAAGCTTATAATGTTTTACTGGGGTGTGTTTGTGTGTGTGTCTGTGCTGTCTGAGGGGGCTCGTTAGTGCTTAATTACTCGTTAGTATTAACAAGGAGGCTGTTTACGAGTGTTTGGAGGGGTGCTGGATGTTTTTTTAACCACTTCCTGTAGGGTCAGAGGGGTCCTACGCACTGAACCTTTATGAGCCGAACCCGTACTGGGAAACACCTTCATTATCGCTCTCGTTCTTTCTCTTTCTTCACTGTGTTCATTCATCTCTCCATCCAGCTCCACCGCTCGTGTTTTATTGGTCTGCTTCTGATGGCCTTTCTTCTAGTTTCAGACGCCATCAGTCAAATTAGACTGAGCAGACTTTTGCTTAAATTTGCTGTAGCTGGAATCATTTCCTGAGTGAATATTTTTTGGAGAGCAGCACTTAAAACAGGCGTCATGGTAAAATGTCCTAATGTATACTTACGGTATCTTGCATCACCAGGATCATTTTATTTTGAAAGCATTCACTTGAAATAAATGTCTCTAGGCAAAAAAAGTACAAAATTGTATTGGAGCATCTCGAGCTAAAATTAATAGAGACTTTAAACTTGATATATCCATTTTGCAGTTATCAGTTGTTATTTTATGCACACACAGACAGCCATTCAAGATTTGTAATGTTTTTAAAAATGTCTCTGATGCTCATCAAGGCTGCATTTATTTGACCAAAAATACAGTAAAAACTGTTATATTGTGAAAAATTATTACAATTTAAAATAACAGTTTTCAATTTGAATTTATATTAAAATGTAATTAATATCTCTGATCAAAGCTGTATTTTCAGCATCATTCCTCCAGTCTTCAGTGTCACATGACCTTCAGAAATCATTCTAATATGCAGATTTACCGCTTAAGAAACATTTCTGATTATTATCAATATTGAAAATGGCTGGCTGGGGTTTAAAAGAACCGCATCTGTTTGAAATAGAAATATATTTTTTAAAATTATAAATGTCTTTACTGTCATTTTTTTATCAATTGAATGCGTCCTTGATGAAGAAAAGAAATAATTTCTTTAAAAGCATAAAAATCTTTCTGACCTCAAAATTTGCTGCAATCACAGTTGATAACATAAAAAGGTAAAGAAAAAAAGTTACTGTATTTTTGCTGTATTTGGTTAATGAAGCTGGTGTCCGCAGTTTACTCTTGTCATTATTTATGCAAATGCTAACGAGGGACACAAAAGCCAGCTGTTTTATATGCACAATTGTTCTACGCTGCATAAAAAGTGTAGTAGGTCTGTTTAATTAAAACAGTGTGTAGGTTATACAAAGGTTTAGGAAACAAGGTGGTAGATTATCTACTCTGTTAGTTATGTACTGAGCTGAAGCAGCTTTACTAATTCCAGGTAAGAGTATTAATGGATCACCAGAGATCTCTGTCTGTGTGTCTAAATATTACAGCTTTTACAGTATGTTAGCAGACGTCTGATGCAAGATAATTTCTTATTAAGTCTTTAAAGCCTACTGTATCTTATTTACATATATAGGCACATTTCTAAGGCCTTTAAATGTTCAAAACTTCTGAAAAACCTGTTGTACATGATCTGCACGTTAGAAGGATAGTGAATGATTTAGTTTCATGATACGTTTTAAAACCGCAGCACTTTGATCATAAAATTAAACCTTTAAATTTCATCTCAGTTAGACATTATATGGAGATATAGAGTAACAGCAACTGATATTTAAATGCATTTTATGTAAGCAGTCTGTTATACTGTTGTAAAGATCATTGATTTACATTACAAACTGTCAGTTTCATGTTACTTTTTAGCATTTAAATATCAGCACCTTATTTGCTGAGATTGTTTTTCACACTTCCATGAGTTTGCGCTCCATATTCTCACTACATCATATTATATGAGCCATAAAAGCCTGATGTGTTAAATATGACAAGACATAAAATGGTTTTGACACATGGATTTTATAGATTTTTTTATTTAGTCTAAAGGTTTAATATACTGTTAGATTTCAAGATCTTTAAGAATATTATTTCATATGTCAGGCTTTACTGGGTTAAAATGAGTCTTTGACTTGAAAATGAAAATGTTGTATTTTTGTTTTCCAGGTTAAACCAAATATGAAGCAAGCCGTGCTATGTGAGTTTTCCACAGCATAATATCCATTAGAGGTGTTGCTTTGTTCATTTTGAATATTCAACTGAATAGTATTTTTTTTCTTGCATTATTTCAGGTGTGGCGTCACTATGCAAACGCATCATCACCACAAAGACAATGACCTCTGAACCCAGACTCAGCCAATCAGAGAGAGTTCAGGGATTTGAGTTCCTGTGGGTTGCTTGAGAAGGAAAATGTTTTGTTGTTTTTAAGTGTTTTTTATGCTTCTTTGTTTTGAGATAGAGTTGTCGTTTTAAGGGGTCTGTGTCGCAGACCTGCTAATTTGACTAGCTATGCTCGTTTGATTTTGTAGCTGATTTTGTTCAAGTTTGAAAGCTTTTGAAAGACAGATGTGTCAAGAACGAGACTGAGGTGGGAACGGAATGCAATAGAAAGTGATGCATGATTGAAGGACAAGTGTGATGAGTTGATTGGCTGGCTGAGGTATGTGGGCGTGGTTTGTTCGGTGTGGGTGTGGTCATGTTGAATTCAAAGACACAGTTGCCACAAATGCGGTATAGTATAAATGACCTTCTAAAGGAACTAAATTAAAGAAGTGTCCAGTTCAGTACTGTAATTTATATTCGATTCACATTTTTATTTATTTTCAGCAGGCGGACCGCATATTAGCAGTGTACATTTGAGGAAATATTTTCAAATATTTGATTTCAGATTTTCAAGTCCAATAAAGCATTTGCATATATTTAAGAACAAATTGATTTAGTTTTATAGATTTTTGAACAGGTACTTTAATAAAGAGGCAGATTATGAACTGTGCTCCTATTTCTGGAGTTTTACCCATTGTTAATTTTGAAGCAGTGTTTGTAGTCAATATTTCCTGTGAACGGACATTTCTTAGCTACAAACATTGCACACACACGTCTGATCTGCTGTGTTTTTCTGGAGGTGTGTGTGTGTGTATTTGTGTGCCTCTCTATAGTTGTGTGTTTGTGCAAAGCTGGAATGTAAATCAAATTGATGCCTTCATTTAATTTTAATCTTCGATATCTGCCAAAAATGACTTGTTGATTTAGTTTGTTTGAAGTCTTTCATCTTGTTATTTACTCGTATAAAATTTTGCTGTGTTTTTAGTTCGTGCCAAATCCATTCTTGGACACATCTGTTTCTAGACCTCTGTGTCGTATGATTCTATCTGCGGTACACAAGGCTTAATGACATCACTTCCTGTGAGCTCTTCTGTGAAAGCTGGCTGGTTTGGTGGATGTGATCATTACAGTGCCGGTAACTGCAATGTTTCGCTTTTTCCACCAAACTAATTTTTCATATTTTTTAAGAAGCAAATTTTGCAAAAATGAGGCTGTGATTTAAACGCATGTGATTTAATGTGAGGGTTTGTTGTGTTCAGAATAAATGATATTATAATAAAAATTAAAAAGACTGGAGTATTTTCTTTTAAGTTTTCTTTTAATATAAAAGCCAGTTTCCCCCATGGAATAAAAAAAAAAAAAAGACTTTAGTTTTTTCTTCTAATAATAATTATAAGAAGAAAATTCAGAGAAGTCAAGATTGTGAGAACAGAGGTTTGCCATACTTTGTATTTGTTTCTTTAATTTTGTTTGTGTAGTTTCCCTTCAGGTCCCTTAAAGGCCTTCAGTGTAATATGATGCTCTCAGTGGTTTTCGGCCAAAATTGCATACTACATCTATGCACTAAAATCATGCGCTTCTCTGAGGATGGGACCGTATATATACATTTATGTACACAATATTTGTAGGGCAGAATGCCAAGATCCAGATGCTTCCCTGTTTGCATGAGTTTTTCCTGCACGTTTGTTCTTCTCTCGTCACAGAGAAGTGAAATCTGAGAGCTGTAAACTCCTGAGTACCTGTGTGACAGACAGAGACGGCCAGGAAGAGGGTCTTGATACTCTACCAGCGTGGGCAGGCATGCTGTGGAGTGAATTTTAATGAGAGCAACATGAACAGATGTGTACTCTGGGGGAAATCTGTGTGTGACAGAACAAGATGCTGCAGAGATTCACTCAAGGACACCATTGCTCGTCTGTCTGTCTCGCTCTCTTGCAGTTCTATTAGTGGTGTTTTGGCCCTTACAGTGAGGGACAGTGGACTACCAGTACAGTGATGGTATCAAATGTTAATATTTTGATGTATACAGTGGTACTACAATTAGCATTTTTTAAGTAATTTTAAAGAACACTGTGATAAATGTGGAAAAATGTGTGTGTTTGTGTGAGTGTATGTCTTACCACAAACTTTTGAAAGGTAGTGTATAATGAATTTTACAAATATATTAAACAGTAAAAAATGGTTTTCTAATATAGGGGGTTGGGCTTAGGGCGGGGGGGGGGGGGAAGTATCAATTATTATATTATATTTTTAGGCTATATTGATTTATTATATTAATTTAAACTACGTGTTTATAAAACTGTTTTCTCTGAGTAAAAATAAGGGTCGTTTTTGGCTTTGGACTAATACAAAAGCACAGAAGGGCTTATTGAAAATTGCAAATTCATTCTCTCTTCATTCTTTAGCTTTTCGCAAGGAATGTAGCCATTTCTCCAGTAACAGCAGTAAACAAAGTATACTTTATAAGACTCCAATAAGAGTGCTCTTAGAAAAAAGGGTTCATTGGGGTTCTATATAGAACCATAGGGTTCTTAACTCAACTCCAAAGAACCTTTTATGCTAAAATGACAAGAAAGATACCAAGATTTTTGGAGAAAAACTGAAATGGCACTCTTCTTGTGATATTGATTCACTACAAAATGATATAAATATATACATTTTCTAACCCCCATACCTTGAATTTTTTTTGATCATTCACTTGCATTCATAAATACATTAAGAATACACAGAATAATGCAGTGAAAGAACGCACTCAAAATGCACATGCGCACTAGTATGACTAACTTTACATTAGCCTAGATGCGCGCACTTTTTAGGCACAATTTGTTTAGTTTTTGAATATACTTGATACTGTTAAAAGGCACATCATTAAAACCAAAAAAACGAGTTCACATATCACACCTAAATGCGCTTGGAAAACGTAATTAGAACTAGCTACTAAATTAGTTAAAAATACCTATCCATATACAGCTATGATTCGCGAACCCCAAACTGATTCAAATGATTTGCAAACCCACTTTGAACTGCCGATCTGACTCACATGATTCGCGAACCCCAAACTTATTCAAATGATTCGCGATCCCGCTCTGAACTCCGGAATTGACTCAAATGATTCGCGAACCCGCTTTGAACTCCCGAACTGACTCACATGATTCGCGAACCCGCTACGAACTCCCAAACTGAATCAAATGATTCGCGATCCCCAAACTTATTCAAATGATTCGCGATCCCGCTCCGAACTCCCGAACTGACTGAAATGATTCGCGAACCCGATTTGAACTCGCGAACTTATTCAAATGATTCGCGATCCCGCTGCGAACTCCCGAACTGATTCAAATGATTTGCGATCCCCAAACTTATTCAAATGATTCGCGATTCCACTCCGAATCAAATTCGAACTGACTCAAATTATTCGCGAACCCGCATATGTGCCAGTGTTTTAATGTCTGTAGAGAAACAGAACTCTACTGTAATATCAAAGTAGATGTTTTAATTACTTTTCTCACTTGTTTTAAACAACAGCGTTTAGTTTCATCCAACTTCAGTTTATTTCAAGGTTTAAATTATGTCTGATTCTCTTTTAAGAAATCTTTGACCAGACTGCTATTGCTTCATTTTGACTTCCCACCTTTAAAAGATTTGGTTATTTTTCATTCATAAACGCTGGCCTTCCTTTGTGGACTCAATTTTAATAAAACCAGCAGAGATAATATGACTGTAGACTAGATTTGTTCCTGTAGGATTATATAGATTTACATTTCAGATTTATATAAATACAGCTACAATTTGTAATAATACATGTGAAGTGATTCAGGGATGTTACAGTTTTTATCAAATGCTTAAAGGGTTAGTTCGCCCAAAAATGAAAATCATGTCATTAATAACTCACCCTTATGCTGTTCCAAACATGTAAGGCCTCCTTTTATCTTCGGAACACAGTTTAAGATATTTTAGATTTAGTCCGAGAGCTCTCAGTCCCTCCATTGAAGCTGTGTGTATGGTATACTGTCCATGTCCAGAAAGGTAAGAAAAACATCATCAAAGTAGTCTATGTGACATCAGAGGGTCCGTTGGAATTTTTTCAAGCATCGAAAATACATTTTGGTCCAAAAATAGCAAAAACGACGACTTTATTCAGCATTGTCTTCTCTTCCGTCTCTTTGTGAGAGAGAGTTCAAATCAAAGCAGCTGGATTTCCGGTTCGCGAACAAATCATTCAGTTCACCAAATCGAACTGAATCGTTTTAAACGGTTCGCATCTCTAATACGCATTAATCCACAAATTATAAAAAAGCTGTTAACTTTTTTAATGTGGCTGACACTCCCTCTGAGTTCAAACAAACCAATATCTCGGAGTAATTCATGTACTCAAACAGTACATTGAATGAACTGCTGTGATGAACACGGAGCCGAGCCAGATAACGAACAATAGACTGACTCGTTCACGAGTCAATTTGCATTTTGTGTGTGCAAAGTTTTGTATGAAAGGTTTTGAAAAAAAGAGGCAAAGTTTTACTAAAAATGTCAATAAAATTGCATTGAAAATCTGAATTAAATGATGTTTATGCATTATATATATATATATATATATATATATATATATATATATATATATATATATATATATACGTACACACAAACTGTAAATCATCAAGGAATCACTGTATACTGTATTTAATCCCTGATTCTGATAGTATACTATTGAAAAAATTACAAGATCCAGAATCAGGGATCATTAAATATACAGTGATTCCTTGAATAAATATGAGTGCTGCAAGTTGCAAACCATTCCTTGAATAAATATGAGCACTGCAATTTTGCAACTTGCAGCGCTCATATTTATTCAATTAAAACCATAGCCTTTTGAAATGTAAGTTATATTTCAATTTACATGTGTGTGTGTGTGTGTATATATATATATTTATTTTTTATTAGATTTTTTTCACCACCTGAGTTTTCTCCTCCCATTTCTACCAGTGATCCTTTCCTTCCCGCTGTCATTACTGTTGTAGGTTGCCAAGTTGAGGGGACAAATGGGTTCAAACTTCAATGTATCTATTTAGTAAGAAGCATGTGTTTCATACAAAATCTGGCAACTGGAAAACCTTGGCATAGATAGATAGATAGATAGATAGATAGATAGATAGATAGATAGATAGATAGATAGATAGATAGAATGTATAGGTGCAATGATATAGATATAGTAATTTATATGTACAATGATAGATTTAGGCAATATTATTATTAATTTACTTTTTTTCTAGTAATTTTGTAATTAAAGCACACACTCACAAAAGAATTTGGGTACACTATATATTTTATTGAATTAATTGGAACAATCCTTATATAGCTTGTTATAGCCGAAAAGACCCTAAATGACCTTATATGGTGCTTCCCTCACAGAGTCATTAGCTGTAAAAATCAAGCTGTTGCAACCATCATGAAAGTAAAACAAGAACATAACACCGATATATTTAATCAGACGGTGAAGCAAGTTCAAGATGACTGAAAGAAAAAAATCTGCTTTTGTGATAAATCGATCTGCCTGTGACGTCACTGGTGAGCTTAGATTTACGGGCTCTAGGACCCCGCGAACTCCTTCCCGCTGACGGGCCTCTGCGGCGTCTGAGAGCCCGAGACGGCGGAGCGGAGCAGGCCGGTGCCGGGGAGGGTCAGGACGGGGAGAGACGCGGAGGGAAGACGGGCAGTGCGCGACCACCGGAGGGTTCAGGCCCGGGGCTGCATGGCCAAACGGGTAATTCACACAGATATATACACGCCGAGATTCTCTCTGACAAATGAGGATGAGGATGGTGGAGGTGGTGGTGAAGATAATGCATTCAGATCTGCGCAGATGTGCGTTTTAAAATCCAGCAGCTGCTGCCTTTAAAGAGTTTTCCATCTGTCCGCTCGCTTGGGTTCATATGACATGTTAATTCAGTTGAATGTGTGAATGAAGCGAGCTGAAATCTGTCAACCGGCATTACACTTCATCATCATCAGGATTTAATGCAATATGTATCAATAACTTACACTTTATCGCAACTTAGATTGCAACTATTCCTCTTACGTGAAAATCAAAGGTTACAAATAATCTAAGCCTTTATTGTGAGGAAGACGAAGCTTTTCTGGATGATCTTCAGTTGTTAATTCAGTAAGGCCTCCTTCAGGAATATTTATGCAAATATCATGTACATAGCGATATATGTTATAGCCTAATCATTGGTTTTTGATGTTGTTGGGGTTTTAAATCTAAAGATATATTTAGAAAGCATGAAAGCTCTTGACCTATATATGAAGAGTTCAGATGCAAAAGCCTCTAAATGCCATCAGAAATTTTTTATCTAAAATTAGGATTTTTTTTTCAGGCTCCTATATTTATGTTCAGTTATTTTACTTTAATAGCCTTGAAAAGGACCTGCACATTGCCATTAAAATGAAATGACTCAACCTAAGCATAGGAGCTTGGTAAAAATCCAAATTTTAGATGAAAATGTCAGATGGCACTTAGAGGCTTTTGCATCTGAACTCTTCATATATAGGTCAAGAGCTTTCATGCTTTCTAAATATATCTTTAGATTTGTGTATTAGGCTAATGGTGTCTCAATAAATACAAATAATAATAAAGAAGCTAAATAAATAAATGACAGCAAAGGAGAACAAAAAACAGAAAGTATAGCTGGTGCTTAAAATGTTGATCTGAAGAACATTTAAATTAGCATAAAGAACTTTGTCTACAAAGAGTAAAATATAGTATATAATAAATATAATATATAAATAGGCCTATATTTTTTTTCTTCTTTTTTTGATAAAGAAATGAGCGGTGAACCTGAAGGTGTTGCAAAACCTCTGGATTTTCCAAATTATGCCTTTCATTTCTTCTATCTCATTGTTTAACATCAGAAACACCCGATTGTGTGTCTATAGATCTAAAATAGAGGTCAGGCCCAATTTCCCTTTTCCTAATGGTTCATTGTGTTTAAAAATACAGTACTTAAGTTGAATTTAAATAGATGTCATTAATGAATCAAATAACAAAATATTTTTTAAAAAAATCAAAAACGTAATTTAAACCTGTTGTTTTTGTATTTTAGTCTTAGATTTTGTTATATTTCTACTTGTAACTAATTTCTGTCAACCAATGATCAGTCAAGCATTAGAGGTCAATCAAATGTATTTCAAGATTTCTTGTAGATCAGTCTTGGCAGAAATATGAGTCTGTATAGGTCATGTTAAGAAAGGCTACCAAAGAGCAGTTTTTACAGATGACCAGCGAATCTCATTTAATTAAAACGTCATATTTTAAATTCAACTTTGCATGCGTGCGAGAGTTTCTTCCCAATTTCTCCTCAAATCAATTTTTCCGTGAATAAGATGACAGCAAAGTCATTTCGCTCTTCATCAGTAGAAGCTCATTTTACTGATTTTCTAGTGATATGTCTGAAAATGAATGAGATGTTATAAATAAACGAGAAATGCGCTCATTTTTTGAGTGCGTCATGGAATTGACGCGTGTGGACGCGACGCGGCCGCGTTATACAGCGCAAAGACAAGCTGGCAGGGATTCAAACGCCCGCCATGTTACAGACTTTCCACATTAAACCACAAACTGGCTGCTGTTTGTCTTCTGTGGACACAAATCAAGGCTTTTTACTGATTCTCTTGATGCGATAAGACAATATTGCCTCGTTTTATAATGAGGGAAACATTGTAGACACTTGTTTCCTCTTGTGCTTTTTCAAAATGTATCGCCTTTCATAGACTTAGGATAAAATAATCATATTTCCAACAACCATACGCTATCAGTGTATAAATATCTGTTTCACTCCAGAAATAAATGAATACGGTCGTTGTTGTGTTTGTTTTCACAGGGAGGAGGAGGATTTGATGGTCTGAAGGTGGATCAGTTTCATCGCCACAGAAGTCCCTCAGCATCTTAATGTCTTTTGTTTCATATGGTTTGATTTCAAATGCATCGATCAGGCCAGTAGTGTGTTTTTGTTTCATCATGCCTCTCGAGCTGGACTGTGACGCAGCGACGAACAAAACGGTAAGAGCCATTAATTTCGTCACAAGTTGTGTGTGTGTGTGTGTGTGCGCGCGAAGCAGCCAGACACGTGCAAGGTGAAAAGGACAAACCAGGCTGCGAGTAAAACACGCCTCCTTACCGTGTCTACGAGATCGAAGAGACTAAACTACAGCCCTCCAGTTATTTAGACTATGCATTAAAGATCGTGAAAAGCGCTGTATAAATAAACTTGAATCGAATTGAATTAATCCGAATTATTTGAATATGACGCGTCGTTCTACTTCTGACGCGTCACTGGCATGCAGCGTTGTAATGTTTTTACACTAAAGGACTGCATAAAATAGTTTAAGAAACGAACTATTGAGAAAACAAATATTCTTTATTCACAACATATAACGAAATACTTCAGTTTCTGTGTTTAGGCTATATCTTATAAATAAATGTTATTAATTATGATATGAACACATCTTGATTTTATAGCAATATAAGATGCACAATAATCAAAGAAGTTTGTCGATTATAACAGGGCCTTTTTTTACGTAACTTACGTCACTTGCTTTTAGAATAAATGCGGTGTTAAAGGATCGCTTTAAAAGCTAAAAGATGAGTCATTTTCTTCAAAAGAAAAAAAAAATTATATACTTTTTACCCACAAATGCACTATAGTTCGACTTCAACATGTTACGTAATCATGTTAGAAAGGTCACGCGTACCGACCTAGTGTTTACAAAGCGAATGTGCAAAGAAAGTCAAAGGGTGCTTTCACACCTGCCTCATTTAGTTCGGTTGAATTGTACCAGAGTTTGTTTCACCGTTTGGTGCTGTTCGTTTGGGCAGGTGTGAAGCAGCAATTGGACTCAGGTGCGCACCAAAGGCAGACTAAACAAGCGTACCGAGACCTGCTTGAAGAGGTGGTCTCGGTACGCTTACAGACGAACTCTGGAGCTCGTGGACAAACTTGAAGTAGTGAGGAGGATCAGAGCCTCAAGGAAATTTGGTCTGATGACCATGAGCATGTCAAGAGTTAAGAAGAATTAATACACGCCTCCGCTTGAAGTTACGAGCAATGCCCGCTCGCCGTTTGCAGTGCATTAGAACATTCTTTTCAAGCCGCATCTGCGCTTCATTATAGAAATGTATTGTTTGCATATTGTGGTGTATACAAACAATGTAATAGATTATGGCCAGGGACAAAACCAACCCACGCAGTCGTCTCTCCATAGTTGTGTTGTCTCCGTGTTGTTTGCTGGCTTTTCCACTTATGTTGGAATATTCCCACACGTGAATTCTGACCAATCGAAAAGCAGTTTAGGAAATACGTCATGGCCAATGAGTGATGTGGATTTTGTCATGTGACTGCATTTTGGTTCGTTTCAACTGGTTCGGAGCAAAGCAATCAGTGTGGTGTAAAAAGAAACCAAAAAAGCTGAAAAATGCTACAATGTATAATTGTTTGCTCTTGGTTCGGACAAAATGAACCGAACTAGAGATGTGAAAGCAGTCAAACACCCTTTACAAAAAAAAACGGTAAAACAACGATGACTGACAATTTTGAAGTTGGAGGAGAAAATGAGATTGAGTTTTTCAATCCACACTACCAGTCGCAGAGCAGTATAGTATAGTATAATCTAATGTTATTGCTTTAATTTGATATTATTGTAGCATTTGTTTGTTTTAAACCCGTGTAGGGCCCTGTAATGACAGAACTAACACATTTAAACTCATCAAATCTCACCTCTGTGCTTGTCAAATGTTCTGTTTAACTGAAACTGCCATCTTTGGACTCAGTAGGTGAAATAACCACATGGATGATTAGAGAAACTCGTTAAAATCACTGATGGGCATTAACCTGGAGCCCATCAGAGAGCGAGAGAGAGATTTTACAGTCTTACTGACCTCAGGAATCTCAAGAGAACCGCTGCAGTGTCATTGAGGTTACGACTGTGGGTGTGTAGAAACACTCTAGTAATTCTCCGTAACTCTTCATTTTCCTGCTCTGCTCCTCTTACACTTTAATGGCCGTTCAGTTATTATAAATCTGTTTTCAGATATTGGAGCAGCACTCTGGTATGGTAGTTTATGTACGCTGGCCTTACAGTGTTCAGAAAGCCTTGCCTAACTGAATTATGTGAGGTGAGGCAAGTGGTAGATTTTCATGCAACTTAGTGAATGTGAATTTTTTTTCTTACTGTGTATTATGTGGTGAAGAAAGTCAGTTTACACCTAAATCTAGATAAAAGTGCTCATATGAGCTATTTCCAGCCTAAAAATCTGTGTTAATGTGTACTGAAAATCGTTTTATTACAGTTTGTGTTAGTGGGGTGAGCTGGTTAACTAGTGTTTTCATTGGCTTTCATTAACTTTGCACCAACTTTGGTCTGTTGAGCAGGTGAATCAGTTACTTGAGGTTTAGTAATCGATCTTGAACAGGGCAAAAGGTGTGTTTGAGATCTTGGTTGTGTGTGTGTGTTGTTTGTGATGGATTTTATTGCCCTGCTCATTCAGATGTCCTCTGTGAACCCGGCTGAAATTGTTTATTGGCTGATATAGTATTTATGGCAGTGATCAGATCAGTGTTTGTTTTGGCCGAGGAAAATTGACCCATTTAAATGCTTGTGATTGCATGATTGTGATTGTATGATTGTGATTGTATGTCCTCGATATGCTTTATTATTGAAAAAAATTAGTTTACACATTTGTTCTTATTGTGAATCCTAATAAAAAGTTTTCACATGAGAATTTTGAAGATTGAAAAGATTTCTTATGCATGGCTCTTAACATCAACATTTTATAAATCGGATGTTTAACATTGTGCAATTGTTTAATTATGGTACTTCAATTTTTTGATAAAGCAAAGATACATTTCTAAATATTATAATTTTTTTATATTTATGAATATTTGTAAATATATTTTTACTGATTTAATTTAGTGTCTATAGGACAGTGTGCAGGTGTGTTTTCTTCAGTCATTTCAGCCTTTATATATGTATTTTGTATATTTTTTATATGTGCTTTGTATGTTTTATATATTCAGTTATTTTATTTTATTGATTTATTAATTTTTATTTTTATTACTGTACTCTGAGTCTAAGGGACCTTGTGCAATATTTTAGTCTGTATATTAATACTGGTTAATTATTTAATTTAAACATGTATGTTCTGTATTGTATGGAACATTAGATATTCTGTCTATCTATCTATGTGTGTGAGTGTGTACTCTACCTGGAGATGGAGAGTGGAGTGTGTGGATGGGAGAGAGAGAGATTGAGAGAGAGAGAGAGACTCGTTACACCAGGGAACTTCCTCTTGTTCTCGGCCCAGTCTCGTCGCTTGGCAACAGCAGTGGCCCAAAATAACCTGCTGATGACCGAAATAATCTGAAGATGACAAAAGCAGACACAAAATGTCTCTGCGCTCTGATGTTCTGATGTAATATTCTGCTATACTGTTAAACACTGATGTACTGAGTCATGTGTAACGTGTGAAAAAAAATATTATATATATATATATTAGTTGCAATTATACATTACCGTATAAAACAAATTAAATAAATTCTGCTAATCAAGGCTGCTTTTATTTGATCAAAACTACAGTAAAAAACTGTAATATTGTGAATTATTCCAATATTATTAATTTCTTTTTGAATATATTGTAAAATGTAATTTATTCCTGTGATGCAAAGCTGTATTTTCAGCATCATTACTCCAGTCTTCAGTGTCACATGATCCTTCAGAAATCATTCTAATATGCAGAATTTATGCTTAATAAACATTTCTTAATATTATCAATATTAAAAAACAGTAACAAACATTACATCTTTCTCAGGATTCTTTGATGAATAGAGAAAACAGCTTTTATTTGAAACAGGAATCTTATGTAACATTATAAATACAAAAAATCTAGCGATTAAAAAAAATTACCTTTGGTTTTCACACTGTTTCGTCAGATATATTTGGTATCTAGCTGACATTTGCATGATTTTGCATGTCTCACACAGACGGTTCATCACGTCTTTCTTGATCGAGGCTGCTATCATTCTGAGTCGACTAATATGAATCAGCACAGATCAGTAGAGATCAGAGTTCACGTCATGTTTATCGGTGGTTTTCATATCTCTAATGGATTGAGGTTAATGTTTAATGACTACTAACATCTACTCAGGCAGTTTCACACACGCTGGTTTGCAGAATTACTCCCCTGGTGACCCCTGACCCCTGGGGACTGATTAAACTTGATGTTGTTTCAAAGGTTACAACAGAACGGTTTATGAGAGAGACAGGAGAGTTCATGAATTAGATCTGCACAATGTGTGTTGTGGTTTCATGGTTCATGGTGTGTGATCGCACTAGTGGATAAATAACATTAGTGGGCACATGGTTGCCAGGATTGTTGCCAGGGAAATGACCTCATGGTTTTGTCCAGGAGAGCAGCATCATGACCTGCTGGAGACAGTTGCTAAGCAGTAATTTCACCTTAGTAACCGCTCTCCAGACGGATCATCTCTGGACGCATGCGTGTGTGTGTGTGTGTGTGAATTTGACACTGGAAAATATGCTTAAGTCCTTAAATGTGTTGATTTAATTTATTTTATTTTATTTTATTATGCACTCATAGATCAGTCATTCGTATACAAATTCCTTTGTTTTATTTTATTATATGCTTATAAACATAATTCCTTCAATTTAATTTAGTAAAATTATTTTTGTTTGTTTTATTTTATGTTATGCTTATAGATTAAAGTAATTTTCCTCTATTATTTAATATTATTTTATATATCACTTATATATCAAAGTTGATGTGTTTGTTTGTTTGTTTGTTTTAGAGTCCAGAGGCAGAACAGGAAGTGTGTGAGGTCACACACGAAGAGAGAGTGACAGACACACCAACACGAAGAGTTGGACGACCCGCTCGAAAACGCAAAGCACCAGGAGTGAGTACTTCTGCACATACTATATGCACATCTATGGCACACACATGGACTTTAGAAAACTTGCGTGTTCAGTGGATAAATAATGTATTTGCATAGCATGTTCTGTATGGCAGTAGTTCACTGGTGTGCTTCTAAGCTGATTTTAATGTCTGTGGGACATGATTGATAAATGAGCAGCTGATCAAATACTGCATGAGATACCAGCTTCAGTCTCATGTGGCTGTGCTCGTCATGTGCTGATTTAAAGGAACGGTTCAGCCAAAAATGAAAATTCTGTCATTTACTCACCCTCATGTCATTCAACTTACATGATTTTATATTTTCAAAGCTCTTTTCCAGACACTAGAGTTCTAAAATTTGGGGCCAGTATGATTATGATGTATTATTATTTTTAAAGGGACACTAAGTAGGAATTACTCCCATCTAGTGGTGAAATTAAACAATTAAATCAAACTAATTTTGCTCGCCAGCGCCTCGCTTTTTCAAATGCGCGTTGCATCTACGGTAGGCGATATGTACCAAAAAGCTTTGACAGGATGTCTTCTAATAGCACTTCGTCGAGTTTTCCTTCAGGTGAACAGGTGTGTTATTTCAAACAAACTGCAACATGACAACTAACAAACGAATGTTACAGTATGAATTACTGACTGTGGAAAACATGAAATATTGTAATTAGTAGTTATGTCTTCTTTATTCGTTATATTTTCTGAATAATGTGCATTGTTAGATATAAAAAAAATATTATAATATAGACTGTAACACTGACTTACCTGTCGAGAAGAAAACTGGCCACTTCAGCGTCTCTTTTGAAATCTTTATCCAGCATTAGCTCTTTCCACCTAGAAAAAGCTTCCCCGACATTAACTCTTGTTTTCTGTAATCTACGGTCACGTTTCCTTTTACGTTCTATTTTTGACTGTTTTGGCGACGATGTTTTCTTCTCCTGTGGCGCGGTCACATGTGGTCCATAATAAGAATGCAATCCAGACTTTTAAACTTGCCGGTGCAGTTTCAAGCGCCTCTCACTGCTCTGCACCTGCGTTTCTGGCTCTGACCGAAAACGCGCTGTGGAAACGCGTTGGCTTAGTACTTTTTGTCCCTCTCTGCTATTATAGTTTTGCAAGATGGTGGAACTACATGGAAGCCTCCGTGGACCTACCTGTCCCATGTATATAAAGATAATAAATTCTTCATTTACAAGGATTAGTTTAAACATTGGCATAGGTATTTGTACACCATTGAGGGCATATTTATGAATAAAAATATTGATTTTAAATAATAAAATACCTAAAAAGTTACTTATTGTCCCTTTAAGAAATTAATACTTTTGTTCCGCGAGCACACATTAAATTGATCAAAAGTAACAATAAATACATTTTGAATGTTACAAAAATTTATTTTTCAAATAAATGCTGTTCTTCTGAACTTTCTCTTCAAATAATCCTGAAAAAATGTTTCCACCAAAAATATGAAGCAGCACAATGGTATATATATATATATATATATATATATATATATATATACCGTGTGTGTGTGTGTGTGTGTGTGTGTGTGTGAGTTTGGTCACTATGAGTTTTTTTTTTTTTTAATTTAAATAATTTATTCTAAACGCCTTTTGTCTATAACGGAAAAAAGAAAGTCACATACTTATCAAATGACATAACGATGAATAATTTCCATTTTTGGCTGAAATGTTCCCTTAATGGCAAGACTTGCCTTTGTCTTAAAGGGACAGTTCACTCTAAAGTGAAAATTATTACTCGCCCTCAAGTTGTTCCACCCCTATATGAGATTTAATCTTAATTCTTTTATGTATTTTTTCCGGTGAACTATCCCTTTAAGTATTTTCATGATTATCGTTTCACTACAGTCGTTCCAAAGCAACCAGAGACACACACATCATGTATTTGACTATAATAATAAGTGTTAAAAGTATGTTTTAATTCTACTAATTCAGATGATTTAATTCATGTTACGATGTTAATTATGTTACACCCAACACAAAACACATATTAACTCATGACATTTTTTCAGAAGTGTCAGGGACAGTCCCTCTGCCCACAAAAGCTGTGCAGTCTCTACCTATGACTGAACCTGCAATGCTTAGGGCTGCATTAATGCACGAGCTTACAGGATGAGGGGGCCCCACCCGGTGATGCCAGAAAATATTGTAACCACATTTTATAATCAGTTACTGTGACTTTTAGGGAAAAAAAAGTACACACTGGCTTTGCTTTGAATGCACGTGCAGGTGTTGCACGTCCTGCGTGAGAAGGATCAGTCAAATGCTCCCAAGCATGAAAGCAGATCACAAAAGAGAAAACTGCTAAATACATGGTGGAAAGTCAGTTTAAATTTGTTGAAAAAATAAGCTCACGGTATATTTTAATGCAGGCCTAGGAGAACAAGTCCTGGCAGTATCTGAATACAGTACACTATAATTAATAAAGAAATTTACTCTTAACACAGTTGAGCATGCAAAAAGAACATGCATGAATGAGAAAAATAATGCGGTATGTTAAAAGTAGGCTAAGCCACAAAAAAGATCTCAATGTGTTACTCGCACTGTTTGGCACCCTCCCGAAACGCTCGCACGGAAAGCCACCTCTCAGACAGCATGCACTGAATTTCTTCAAAACATTTCTGTCTTGGTGAGTAAACATAGATGTGTATGTCTTACAGCATGTTAGATCTGGGATTTAGATCTTAATATAATACACCTGCTGCGCCATTGATGTTAATCAAACAACAGAAGAAAAGATGGAATCTCTCGGGCTGGAGTTTCAAAATTTCACTCGCCCTACAAAAAAAAAAAAAAAATTGTTTTTGATACCAAACTTTTAGATGGCAGTTTTGATACTACAGCCAAAACTACTAGCCTAACAAATATCAAATTCAAACATTATTAAAGACAAGTGAACAGTCAGTAAATAAGAACAAATTAATAAACAGAAAAAAAATACAAATGAAACAGTGCTTTAGGTTTTTGGGTGTGTATGTGTTCAGGCACAGAAACTAAATAATCAAATGGAAAATAACATTGAATATTTTTCACTGACGTAAAACAGAATAAACCTAAAGTGCCGCACCTCTATGTGTGCGCTGTACACAGATCACTGAATGGAGTGGATATTCATGTCTTCTTGTACTTGAACACTTTAAAATCTCTTGAATGTGTATATTTGTCTGTTCAAGTGCCATTAGATGCAATAGAGAACTCAATTTTTGGCTTGCGCATCATCAGAGACATAGCTGAATGATTTTATCCAACAATTTATTTTCCGTGTCAGTCTTCAACACGCGTTCATGAGAGTACCACGATGCATGTGTGCTCTCCCCTCCCTGTATGCGAATGAATGCACTGCAAAAGACCCCTCTGTCAAGCTCTGGAAATTTGCAGATTACACTACCATCATCAGAGACACGAGGTTAAAGAGCTGGCTTCCTGGTGCAGTCACAACAACCTGGAGCTCAACACGCTGTGGAGATGATTGTGGACCCCCCTTCACTCCCCCCACTCACCATCATGAACAGTCATTCAGGTTTCTGGGCATCTTTCAGGACCTGAAAGTGGGACACTCACATAGACTCCATTGTGAAAAAGGCCCAACAAAGACTGTACTTCCTTCACCAGCTGAGGAAATTGAACCTGACACAGGAGCTGCTGAACCAGTTCTACTCTGCCATCATTGAGTCTGTCCTGTGCTCATCCAAAGCTGTCTGGTTTGGTTCAGCTTCCAAATCAGACATCAGGAGACAACAGCGAACAGTCTGGACTGCTGAGAGGATTATTGGTTCCCCCTGCCTTACTTCCAAGATCTTTACACCTCCAGAGTGAGGAAAACTGCTATGAAAATCACTTTGGACCCCACACACCCAACTCACTCTCTCTTAGAACTATTGCCTTCTGGTCGGCGCTACAGAGCACCAACCACCAGAACAGCCAGGCACGAGAAGAGTTTTTTTTCCTGCAGGCCAAAACTTTCATACATTGTCTATTACAACTGACATTATATATACCATCTGAAAATTGTACATTTGTAAACTAATTAAACAGTACACTTGTAAATAACATATCTGTACATTCATTAAAACAATTATAGAAGTGCATCTCAGTAGATTTGAATGTCGTGGAAAAGTTCATTTCAGTAATTCAACTCAAATTGTGAAACTCATGTATTAAATCAGTGTACACAGACTGAAGTAGTTTAAGTCTTTGGTTCTTTTAATTGTGATGATTTTGGCTCACATTTAACAAAAACCCACCGATTCTCTATCTCAACAAAATTAGAATAATATGACAAGCCAGTCAGCTAATCAACTTAAAACACCTGCAAAGGTTTCCTGAGCCTTTAAAATGGTCTCTCAGTTTGCTTCACTGGACTACACAATCATGGGGAAGACTGTCCACGAAACAATCATTGACATCCTTCTCAAGGAGGGTAAGCCTCAAATATTAATTGCCAAAGAAGATGGCTGTTCACAGAGTGCTGTATCCAAGCATGTTGAGTGGAAGGCAAAAGATCCACAACCAACCGAGAGAACCGCAACCTTATGAGGATTGTCCAGCAAAATCGATTCAAGAATTTGAGTGAACTTCACAAGGAATGGACTGAGGCCGCGGTCAAGACATACAGACGTGTCAGGGGATTTGGCTACAGTTGTCATATTCCTCTTGTTAACTCCACTCCTGAACCACAGACAACGTCAGAGGCGTCTTACCTGGGCTAAGGAGAAGAAGAACTGGACTGTTGCCCAGTGGTCCTGAGTCCTCTTTTCAGATGAGAGCAGGTTTTGTATTTCATTTGGAAACCAAGGTCCTAGAGTCTGGAGGAAGGGTGGAGAAGCTCATCCCCCAAGTTGCTTCAAGTCCAGTGTTAAGTTTCCACACTCTGTGATGATTTGGGGTGCAATGTCATCTGCTGGTGTTGGTCCATTGTGTTTTTTGAAAACCAAAATCACTGCACCCATTTACCAATAAATTTTAAGCACTTCGTGCTTCTTTCTGCTGACCAGCTTTTTGAAGATGCTGATTTAATTTTCCAGCAGGATTTGGCACCTGCCCACACTGCCAAAAGCACCAAAAGTTGGTTAAATGACCATGGTGTTGGTGTGCTTGACTGGCCAGCAAACTCACCAGACCCGAACCCCAGAGAGAATCAATGGGGTATTGTCAAGAGGAAAATGAGAAACAAGAGACCAAAAAATGCAGATGAGCTGAAGGCCACTGTCAAAGAATCCTGGGCTTCCAGGCTACCTCAGCTCTGCCACAAACTGATCACCTCCACGCCACGCTGAATTGAGGTAATAATTAATGCAAATGAAGCCCCTACCAGTTATTGAGTACATATACAGTAAATTAACATACTTTCAAGAAGGCCAACAATTGCTCTTATGAAGTATTCAAATTTGTTGAGATAGTGAATTGGTGGGTTTTTGTTAAATGTGAGCCAAAATCATCACAATTAAAATAACCAAAGCCTTAAACTACTTCAGTCTGTGTGCATTGAATTTATTTTCACAATTTGAATTACTGAAATAAATTTACTTTTCCACGACATTCTACAGTAATTTACTGAGATGCACCTGTATATATATGTTTTTCTCTATATTTCTACTTCTGTATTATGTTGCATTATTTAAATTTCAGTTTTTCTTATATTAGTGTAATATTTCATGTCTACTGTGTAATTATTTGAATGTTTTCACTATAATGTATGTTTGCACTGTGTCTGTACACTTCTGCACTGGAAGCTCCTGTCACCAAGACAAATTCAATGTATGTATGAGCTTACTTGGCAATAAAGCTATTTCTGACATTTGAGGAACAGGAAATTACAGTTGCAGCAGGCGGAAGTTTCAGAGACAGACAGATTCAGTGGGAGGTAGAGAGAGAAAGACGAGGTGCTGTAGCCTGCAGGTCTCTGATGATGGTAAGTTCTCAACAATGTCTTGCTAATTGTTTTAAATGAATATCACGGTGATCATAATCACAACTGTCAGGGTTTGATCTGCGAGGCTTGAGCATTAATGTGTCAAGGCTGAATGTTTGATAGGAAGGAAAAATCCTCATACACAGTCAGTCAAACGTGCAGATATGCTTGAGTTTGTTTCTCTTGATCTTAAAGTGAAGGTCCAATACTATTTCATGCATTCGGACTTATGGCCCTGTATTACATCATAAAGGGCTGGGGATTCATTGTGTGGGGATACATTAACCAGCATGAGAGCAAGAGCAGCCCAGCAACATGCTTCATTCGGGTTACAAGAGTCGCCGGCAACGCTGCACAGGACTTGCTTGAGAAGGATTTATCTTTTGGTTTTTAGACTACAAAATCAACAATGCCACCAAAGAAGTGTTTTGTGGTTGTGAGTTTGTTTAAAAAAAAAAAATAAGGCAGTAAACTTTTTGTTCCTGTTTTATTTATATCGATGTCACAGCTTGCAGACGATCACTATGCAAAGGTTTTGCACTTTTTTTTTTTTTTTTTTTTTTTGATTCTTCAGCTCCACCCACGGCACGCCTCCAGGAGCTTGAATGCTTTCGGAGGGAAACCTAAAGCTTTATTTGACTTTTATAAATCTGATAAAACTAAAGACTCTTTGGAAATATGAAGAATGCAGTAATTCTCTAGGTACTCAAGCGTATCATGAGATTGGCAGAAGCTGTGTGTTATGTCACCTTTAAAGGGACTTTTCATTCAATTCATCAGCTTCATATACTGTCCCTCGTGTCAAAATTTTAAATAGACTTTCAGTATCTGCAAATGTTAATTATTTTATCAAAATAAGAGGAATCATACAAAATGCATGGTATTTTTTATTTTGTACTGACGTGAATAAGATATTTCAGATAAAATACATTTACATATAGTTCACAAGATAAAAGAATAGTTGAATTTATAAAAATGACCCCGTTTTTTTTATAGTTGTTAATGAGTCCCTCGTTTATCCTGAACCATTAAACTGCCTGTTGTTCCTCATAAAAATCCTTCAGGACCCAAAAATTCTTTGGTTTTCCAGGATTTCTTCTTTTTTTTGCGTATTTGAACCCTTTATATATATATATATATATATATATATATATATATATATATATATATATATATATATATATATATATAACATTTGAGGGTTTATGCTTACAACAAGAACAAATATCTGCTAACGGGGTCAGAAAAATGAACTTATTCTCCTATTGAAAAGGTTATTTTTCTGACGCCATTTGCAGATATTTGTTGTTTTAATGAAAAACTATCTGTTTTGATGAATGTAATACTACTCACATATGCATTTATCATATCAACAGACTGGTTGTATGTTATCGTTAATAACAAAATCGTGAAAGTGCCGGACAAAAAGTGCCACTATAAAATGTACAGATGTCTAATAAAGTTACCATAGCCATATCTTGATCTAAGTGCACAGAAGGCTTATGGGAATTGCAGTGTTTATTCAGTAGGCCTAAATGAATGCTGAACACACTCCTTCGCGTACAGTTGCTCCTCTGAACGATTTGATCCATTTCATCTCCTGGATCTTTCCCTGACCGTGGAGTTTAGTTGTGTAATATATTCTGCTTCAGGCAGAAACACTCCACACAAGTACGCAAGCGCAATGAATGCTTTGATGGACGCTTGCAACCTGCTCAGTTTGTGTTTTGACCCATTTTGGATGAATGAGGTTGAGCTTTTGTGGCTAGAAGCATATTCTATGAAGTCTTTATTCTATGAAGTTGAGTGCAGAAAGTGTGTGCGCTTGGGGTTTGGAGTTGAGTTTCTCACCTCTTGATTAAAAACCTCAGCCCTGAAAGAGAGTCAGTCGCCAATTGAGCTAATGAAGGCACTAATGTGTGTGCGACTCCACTGATTCATATGTGCATGCAAGTGTGTTTGGCTTCTATTAACTCACAGACATAAAGTTAACAGACAGTGTCACGATGTAGGAACGTCCCAGCAGCCCCCAAACATTTTAGTGATTTCCTGCTTAATTTGTTCATTGATAAAGTCGACATAAAATCAGCCACAACCCTGTTTTGAAGAAATAATTCCTGTAAGATAAAATCATGTTTTGTCTCATTGAATATCCTGTTTCACTCAGAATTGCGTCACATTATGGCAGTAAAATGGTTTTGAATGCTGTTTCATGTTGATTAAGTGTTTTTAAAGAGGTAAATGCTTATTAAGCATTTGCAATGCATCTTTAAAGAGCAATGCAGAAAGCATAGACCGTGATCTTTAGCTGATCCGTGACTCCATTAGCACTAATGTTTCATTGCACCTCAATATATGTGCCTGTGCACATTTACATTAAACATAAATGTATCATAAATTTTATGATACGAAAGCCAATGATGTATAATATTACCACTAATAATTATTAAATAATTGTTATAATTATTTAATTTAATAATTATTATTAGGATAATAAATAATTACTCTTATTTCCTCTATAATGCACACATCTCACACAGGTACGTTTCTGTTCATGCAGCGAGTAATTTTCTCTCTCTGTCTTCTGACAGGAGGACAGTTGTGGGCGTGTGATTGAGGGCGTGACCTGTATGAAACAGGCGGGGTGTAACGGTGAAGCAGAGAGTCCGGTTTCACAGAAAAACCTTGAGCAGAAAGACTCCTCCCCTGACTCCACCCACCAGAACGGCACAGACACGCCCCCCAGTGCGGAAGGAGACTCCGCCCCTTCAACTCCACGGAAGAAACGAGGGCGGCGGAAACTTAAGCAGCCGGAGCTACGTGAGTCACCTGTCTATAGTTCAGTCAGCCTGAATGACTTCATATGTGAAATGTGTCAGAAAATTCAATTCAGAATGCGATGAAGCAATGGCACGAGGTGCATACATTAAATCTCCATTTAGAATCATCTTTCAGGAACAATTTAGTAAATGCAGTAACACTCTTCAACTGTCAACGTTTATAACTAGCTAGCTGAATAATAAATATTTGGTTTAATGGTAGAAACATTTGACATTAGCTATATTGCCCCCTTAGGGTCTTAAGGTTTGCATCAGTGTGTTGGCCAAGCATTTTCCATCTGTGCCCGTTTTTTCTTTTAGCCCTGTTTTCTTCTAAATGACCTCTGTGTTTGTCTTTCAGACGTTGACGAGGACGACACCAGCAGCGACACCAGCAGAGGAGAGGTGAGGGATCAAAACACAAATTTAGTCAAAAAACAATAAACCGTATTTTCCGAACTACAAGTCACACTTTTTTTCATAGTTTGGCTGGTCCTGCGACTTATAGTCAGGTGCGACTTATTTATCAAAATTAATTTGACATGAAGCGAGAGAAATGAATCAAGAGAAAACATTACCTTATCCAGCCACGAGAGGGCGCTCTATGCTGCTCAGTGCTCCTGTAGCCTACACTAAGCAGCATATAGCGCCCTCTCGCGGCTGTAGACGGTAATGTTTTCTCTTGGTTCTTGGTTATTAATAAATGCGACTTATATTCCAGTGCGACTTATATATGTTTTTTTTCTCATCATGACATATTTTTGGACTGATGCATACTCAGGTGCAACAAATATAGTCCGAAAAATACGGTAATACATTTTGAGAATCACATTTCAAAAATGTATAGGACTAGGGCGGCATCATTTAGGCAAAGATTTAATTGCATTTTTATATATTTATAAATTTATTTAGGTATTTATTTGAAAACTCCAGGTTTGCTCCGCTTGTTTGTAGGGATACGCAATTTGGCCAAGTAATTGTGGTTTATATCTCAATGTGATTATATAATTATAATAATTTTTATTATTACTAAATAAAAATACTGCTATTATAATAATAAAATAAAAAGGATTTTTCGCAAAATTATATTTACAGTACCGCAGAAAAATTACAACCCATTTGGCCATTTATTTATACTTTTTTTTTCAAGATTGCAAGGCTATAGGGTTGCACAATTTTTGAAAATTTGTGATTTAATTATCAATATTGCTATAAAATGGTAATAAAAATATAATATTAATACAAAATTATTATCATTATTATTACTAAACAAAAATATGAAACAAAATAACAAATATTGCTATTATAATGTTTCACTGTGAATTAAAAAGGAGTGTTTAAGTATGTAATATACTAATATTTCTTAATTTCTTTGCTTTCAAATGTTAAAGCATTAAGCCTTTAAAGCTTCCTGACAACAGACAGTATATAAGTGTTTCTTAATACAAGTTTGGAAAGATTGTTAGTGCACATTGAGTTCCCAAATGTTACAATTGACCCGAACTCTTGAAGCAAATTTACTGTGAAATAAGAAACTGAAATGACTGGATCATGAGCGCAGTGTTGCGCTTGCCTCTGATACGTGCGATGCATATTTTGCAACTTGAAAACCAAACTAAGTCATATCGCGATTTTGTTTCATTTCGTATGCAGGACTTGCTTGGAGAACTGGTTTAAACTTAAACTATTGGGTTATCTGGAACCATTCGGGTGGTTCAGAAAGGTCTAGTTAATACATCACACATAGTTGACCATCTGTGATTGATTAATCTTTTCCCGCTCAGCGTATGAGAACATGCCGAAGGAACGTTTCAGGCTGTGTTTATGTGAGAGACATGAATGTGTAAAGCCAAAACTTGGCCTGCATGGTACTGTAAGTCATAACATGCCAAAATATGTGTTAACAGGCTGTTAAACATGTTACAGGTGTTTTATTAGGGCTACGTATGCACTATAATTCACAAACATATACAGAATAAATAAAGCCACCTACAAACTGGTTTATGCTGGAAATCGTGGCATTTTCTTATCCATTAAATGAGTTTCGGTATCACTTCAGCACTCTTAAGCCTACAGATCACCTCAAAAAAACATGTAAAGGTCATGAAAGCATGTGCTCTTTGACTCTGTTCTTCACAAGTGTGTGTTCACGGAGAGTGTGTGTTTGTCTTGTAGAGCGACGGGGGTCGTCTGAGGGGCCGGCAGGGCTGGGACATCAGTCTGAGGAGACGTCCCGTACCAAGAGAGACCTTCCAGGCCGGAGACCCCTACCACATCAGCCGCAGAGAGAAAGAGGAGTTGCTCGCCCGCTGGAAAAAAGAGAAGGTTAGAGAGACTCCAGAAGTACACTACAGTTATTTACACTCTATCAGAATCTTATGTCATGTTTGTTACATTGATGTTGAGTTGGGCGTCAATTGTTATTTTTCATTACTACTATGTTATTAGCATAAATGTATTTTAAAATACATTGATTTTGCCATGAAAATAGCCATAGATGATGGAATGGCAGTAAAAATAAACTAATAAATATATAAATATACAGCCTATCAACAGCTTTTGTGGGAAAGACAATTAGAGCTAAATCATTTTGATTTATGCCTTAAAACTAAAATTTCAAATCATGGCACTTTTGCAATGGAAGTAAATGTACTGTGCACTTCAGGATTTTTTTAAATATTCAATATTTATATTGGAGGGAGCACTGAAAATGTGTTGATAAATGATATTCCCCTTTTACAACTTTATTTCCCCAACCCCAGAGAAAATACTAGAGAAGAAATATGAAAATAATGTTGTACCTCAAGAAAAAAAATCGGAGGAAATAATTAAATGGTGAAGAAACAAATTAGCACTATTTCTAGCTCATTCAAATGCTGAAATATGGAGGTTTTTTATGTATTTGAATGAATTCTGAATTAAAAATGGTGTGTTATTTGAGGAGGGTTGTGAAAATCATCCGTTTAGCAAGTGGATGAACTGGTTATGTGTCACATAATGTGTGTGTTTGAGTCATGTTTAGCTATCTGAAATTTCTTGAAGTATTGCATGAATATTGTGCAAACATTAACAGATTTGCTTGCTTTATGAGGTGACTTGAAACAGGAAGGGTTAATAGGGTTATGAGTCGGCATGATATGTAAATGCACTACAGATTTTCTACAGATCTTATCATGAAAGATTCATCTGTGCATGTTTCAATTTGATGTTAGATTTTTGACCTTATAATCTTCTGAAATCCTAACTCGATTTCCTGACTTCACTTTAATGACGTATGCTGTACTCCTCCAATCATAACCCCACTCCTTGTGTTTATAGATTTGAAAAAATATATATTTTTATGTTTTTTTTTTTTTTTTTGCATTGCATTATGTACTTCCACTGTAAATGCATTACTGTAACCACAGTTAGCTTTTCTTTTTTTTTAAGCAACAAGTCAAAATCATTTTCGGTTGTAATGTATGTTATGCCACAAACGCTTGTGTTGAATCCCGAACATTCCTTTAGAGACAAAGAGGGAATGTGTTCAGTGGCTGCTGTTGAAGTTTGATACGAGTTGAGCTAAGGACGTATGGAAAACTCACATCGTTCAGTCAGAGCTGCTGAACGATACAAATGAGTGTGTTTATAAGGAATGGAAAAACTATTTAGGACAATGTTGAGTGGTACGTATTCAGATGGGGTTTTTGCAGTGGATGTTATAGAAGAAAAGAACCTTAAAGAACCTTTCAGTGAACAGTTCTAAAAATAATCACTTTTTTCTAAATGTTTAGAATTTCAGTTTAGAATTCTAAAAAAAAAACCTTTTTTATATATAAAAAAAAAAAAAAAACTTTTGTGGACTGGAAACGTTCCTTGGATGTTTAAGGTTCCTCATGGAGCCATCAATACCACTTTGTTTTTAAGAGTGTATTACTCTTAGCTCTGTTTTCCTCATGTTATGGTGACCTGATAATGGGTAATATTAGTTAAAATGCCCAAAACAGCTCAAAGCAAAGGTTGTCTGAATGAGGGTTTTGTGTGATGAAGCATAAAAGCGTGTGTTTATCCGGGGCCTCGGGGGTTTTCAGTGGCTGTCGTGTCCTCGGCTCACCCAGCGAGGGCTGTTTCTCTTGGGTCGCGGAGATCCCGCCCACTGCAGCCTCTGGATCTCATCAAACTCTGGCGCAGCGCTGCTATGGCGCTTCACAAAGACCTGATTACAACTGTGTGTGTGTGTGTGTGTGTGTTTGAGAGAATCACACATGGTGTGTGAAGCAGGCTAGTTTATGAAGACACTATAAAGGATTATGTAATTATTTGTAATAGTGTTTTCGTTTAAAATTGCTTAAGGAGTTTCCTCTGTGTGTGTGTGTGTGTGTTGCTCTCTCTTTCATTCATTCTAAGGATTTAAATTGTGGCTTAATTGAACCTTTCCATGTTTCTCAGTAACAATGACAGTCAAAATGTCTAGTAAAATCCTTTCTGGTGAAGAAAGTCATTACCTATTCTCAGTCATTACCCCCCCCCCCCCTCCCAACACACACACACACACACACACACACACACACACACACACATATTTCTCTCTTTTCTCTGGTCGGCACTTTTCGCTCTCGTTTAGCATCTCGTTTTATGGCGGACGCCCTTCTGGTCCCTATATATGCAAACACTCTGTGACCAATCAGCACGGAGTCATGTGACTCGCGATTCCCAAACAAAGACATTGTGTGTGTGTGTGTGTGTCTCCCCCCTTTCTGTTTTAAAAGTGTCTTTTAGCCTGAGAAAACCCATGCACACACACAGCTACCTGAGCGGGACTGCTGATCAGACACAGCGGAGTGTGTGGGTACGTGTGCACTGTGTGGAAAAGACACATTTACTGATGTCTCTGTGTATGTGTGTGTGTGTGTGTGTATGTAACACTGAGAATGAAGGTAGAAAATGCTGATTTGGCTGTTTGCATTTATGTGTGTGTATAATATATACTGCTTATTATTAAAAAAAACAATAGCATGTGCAGTGCTATTGGAATAAAGGTTTTAAAAACATTTTAAAAACCTTCCACTATAAAGAACCTTTTATGTCTTGGAAAGTTTCCATGGATGTTAAAGGATCTTTATGGAACCATTAAAGCCGATAAAGAACCTTTATTTGTATATTTTTAGGGGTGTATCACTGATAGATATTTTAAACAGTACTGTAGCATGCTAAATAATGACTTAAGTATATTAACATACATGCTGCTATGTTTATTTTGAATGTAATTTTGCATATAATCATACATTTTGGCAGTCAGATCAAATAATGTGTCAAGATGTCAAAAATCGATTCATTTCACAATAGATATGGAAGGTCAAGTCGAACATGTTGCATTGTATGATATGGCAATCTGTTGTATACTGTGTACTTTGACGGATGCGGTAGTAAAAATTGCATACTGCGTACAGTACTGTATATAAACTGCATACTTAAGAAACAGTACTAGTAGTATCCCATCTTGAACATCGAGAGAGAGGTTGTGTGTTATTGGACTTGATTGAAATATAGATCTGTATACACTGGCTGCATGGTTTTGTTTGTACTGTGTTATTATAATGTTATGTGCATACATGATTCATCTTTATATTTACTATAGAGGTTGGATGGTGTTTATGAGGCTGCATTGTGATTTAGAACAAATACTTGCTCACATACAATGTTACATGTTATACATTGGTCACATTCAAGGAAATCACATTCTATTGAATACTGTAAAGGCATTGCTGAGTATGCTTCCAAGTTACATTGCTAGTCTTTTATAGAAATATATCACCAGATCATCAAATAGGATTCAATTAGAAGAACCTGGGGTACATTCAGAGTACGGAAAATAAGCTTTCTCTTACTGTGCTTCTTGGTTGTGGAATGAATTTCAAATTATTACTCCATTAGAAGCAATTCCTTCTTTGAATACTTTTAAAAATGTATTGCAGTGTGTAATGAATAAACCATGTTTACCTCAAGGGACCTTCCTGGAAAAATCATATATATATATATATAGTTAGAAATATATGCATATTCTATAAAAATCTTCAAAATTGTGGGGTCAGTAAGATTTTATTTTTATATTTTGTGAAAGAAATGACTACTTTCATTCAGCAAGGATGCCTCAAAGTGATGAAAAGTAACAGAAAAAACATTTAAAATGTTATAATGTTGTAATTACATACTAAATAATTTACATTATTACATTTGTAAATTACATTTTAAATAAATTACATTACATAATAAATTAAATTTTAAGGTGTTTTTTAAATAAAAAAAACTGTTAATTAAATTGTACAAATTTCACAATATTACTGTTTTAACTGTATTTTTGATTATTATTATTTTTTTAATGCAGCCTTGGTAAACACAAGAGACTTCTTACAGAAACATTAAAAACTCTTACTGACCCCAAACTGTGTTTGATAAATTATATGAATGCTTTACGAAAAGGAGTGAAGTTTGTATAGAAATGAGCCTGAGAGATTTTAGGGTCACGGTGAGGTCAGAGTCAGAGGTCGTTCATGATCATAAAGCTCTCAGCTCTTGAAACTTGTCATAAAGTTAAGGGTCGTCGCAGAGGCCGAGGGGTCAGAGGGCGCATTCAGGTCAAACTGGGAGATGATCACACACTACGTGAGAAGACTGCAAACAGTTTCTATGTATCGGCACATAGAAACACTGTCGCCATTTATAGCACGCCAATGAAGTGAACTATCGCAGGAAATTAGTAAATCTGTTAAAGACTGCATTTCCCAGGGTGCACTGGGCCATATGCCAAAGAGATGCTGGGTAACCACCAACACAACCACTATAACATCATGGAGACACTGCTAGAAGAAAATGGACAATCTGATTCAAATACTAGATCTGTTCCAAAACCTAGTGAGCTGCCAATTTAAGCAGAATTTTAAGATGCGTTCCATTTCGAATGAAGAAAAGGTTCCAAAAGGTTATGCTGCCTTCTAAAATTTTGGCCAAATTCTGAGGCAGCATCGCATGTATTCATCACGAATGATGCACTCCCAGAATGCATTACTCATTGAACATTTCTGATTGAAAAAACAGATGAATTTAATTGAAAATGGGTTATGTTGCAACATGCTTATGTCAAACTCTTTTATCAGAGATGATTCAAGAAGACAGAACAATCATATAAAAATGGATGGAAGAAATCATAATGCCCAATATGACTTAAAGCCATGAATTTGTAATAGAGACGTAAAATACATTATTGCATTGTCAGATGTTATTGAGTCTCTCTGTTTTCCAGGGCTACAGCGAAAAGAGTAATATTGTGAAACATTATTACAATTTCAAATAACTGTTTTCTATTTTAATGTATTTAAATATTTAATGTATTGCTGTTAGACTAAGCTGTATTTTCAGCATCATTACTCCAGTCTTCAGTGTCACATGATCCTTCAGAAATCAGTATAATATGCTGATTTGCTGCCAAAAAAATTCTATTTTTATTATCATCAATGCTGAAAAACAGTTATGCTGCTTCATATTTTTGTGAAAACTGTGATACTTTTTGGCAGGATTCCTTATTAAATCAAAAGTTAAAAAGAGCTGAATTTATTTGAAAAATATATTTTATTTTTAACAGTATGTGACACTTTTGCTAAATAAAGATAATGATTTCTTTAAAAAAATAATAAATGTGTTTGAGCATGTGTGTGTGTGATAGTGTTCTTGAACTTGAAAATTGTAAAGCTAACTACAAGTCTGTAATCTGCACGACAGACGCCAATAACATGACATACATTTGCATACGTGGTGATTTATTGATTTGAGCTTTGTGTTCAGCTCGCCAAATGATTTGCATTCTGTTTAAACCTGTATTTAGCACTGAGCACTGGAGACGGATGTCAATGCCAGGTCCATCTTCTGTTTCCATCCCTCATGTGATATGTATGACTGCAGTGGGTTTATGTGTCTCCACTGACCCGTCAAACAAGCCTGTCTTCTGTATTTTACATGTGATTAGCTGCTCTGCGGTTGGCCGTTTAGTGGGGTTGAAGGTCATATGAGGCACTTGTGATCTTCCTGCAAAAGGTCACACAAGAGAAACCAACAGCTGCTTGAAGGAATCAAGGTTTCACGGTCTTACATACAATAGTAACAAAAGAAGCCGAAGCATTGAGAATGAAACTGTGCAAATGTCAGGAACATCGTGTACCCTTGTGAAAAACTACACTTTAGAATATCTTTAACAACTTTATTATTAAGGAAATATACTTGGACATCACTTCTATTGAAACATATGTCATGCATTTAAATATATTTGTAATTACACATTTTTAATGATAAAGTTGCTGTTGTACATTTGAAATGTAATACCGAATAACATACTACAGTCCAAGTACTTTAGATGTGCTTTAGTATGTTAATCATCAAAAGAGGAAATTTACTTTTTGTACTCTTTTGTACATTCTGTGTGTGGTGCATCCCGTGGCAAAACTCAGCACTGGGCAGTTACTAGGGTCTTTTAACAATTAGTTAGGATTTTTAAGAATGTATTAACACCTTGGCTAATCACTGGTAGCATGTAGCTATTCACTGCTAACATGTGTAGCATTTTGGAAGTCCTGTTTGCCAGCATGAGTCAAAAGAACCAAGTTCCATGTCTCTATGATGTTCTGATGACAAGATATTGCTAAATTGTTGCTAGGGTACTTAGTTTGGTTGTTAGGTATTGACTTGGTAGCTGCCAGTAATGATAGTCTAAATGTTCCTTGCTGGTATGAACAATATAAACCAACTCACATTCTCTAGAGCCCCTTTCACACTGCTATTCCGGCAAATACACAGGTAAAGTGTTACGGCAATTGTTCCCGGGTCGTTATATTTTGCACTTTCACACTGCCAGTGATGACCCGGTATATGTGCGTGCTTTCACACACAACCCTTGAAGATCCCGTAAAGACACGTGACATCAGGTTGTGACGTGTAATGTACGAGTCGACAACGCTAGGCACGTTATACTTTCACTGAAGCTAGTGAACGATCTCGGCATCAGCGCATAAAGTGAGGAACTAACTGATCTCTGCTTCATTACAGTTTGCACATATTTATATTTTTACGATACGCCATTAGATCTGGCTTTTGTTCCCACAGCGCTCATCCCGGGACTGAACCCGGCAATGTTACTATGTCCCCGACCCGGGTTCAATGCGGTAATCAATCCCGGGACACGTTTGCTTTCACACAGAAGGCGACCCGGCAATGTTCTGGCAATATGCCGGGTCCGACGTGCAGTGTGAAAGGGGCTTTAGACATTCAGATTTGAAGAGCATGGCCAGAAGGTTTCCAGGGCAAAACTTAGAGACTGGATGTGTGTCACACTAGAGCCAATCCCTGTGTCTGTATGATGTTCTGGTGCTGAGATGAGCTTTATTTATGCTGCCAAATGGCTGCTAGGTTACTGTAAATGGTTGTTAGGGTGTTGCTAGACAGTTACTAGGGTGAAAACAATAGAATCTTGTTGACATTGTGGTCTCATCAGATACTGTAGATGTCTCCTGCCAAATTCACAGCATTGCTTCAAATCTGCACATAATGAATCTTGACTAGACATATACACTGCCACTGAAAAAGTTTGGGGTCAGTAGGATGTTTTTGAAATAAATTTATACTTTTATTCAGTGAGAATGCATTAAATTGATAAAAAAATTACAATAAAGATTTAAATTGTTTCGAAAGATTTCTATTTCAAACAAAAAAAGTTATTTTGAACTTTTTATTCATCAATGAATCCTGAAAAAAAAATGCATCACGGTTTCATATCTTTTCTTGAGCAGCAAATCAGCATATTAAAATGATTTCTAAAGTATTGTGTGACACTTATGATTGGAGTAATGATGCTAAAAAATTCAATAAAAATTTCAACAATATAATATTTATCGATTTAGCTGTTTTAACTGTTTTTGATCAAATAAATGTAGCCTTGGTGAGCAGAAGAGACTTCTTTCTCACATTAAAAAATGTACTGACAGCAGGCTTTTGAATGCTAGTCTAACTCCACGTGATGAAGATGCGATCCACTCAGAATCATATGTTTACACTTAAATTTATACATTTAGCAGATGCTTTTATCCAGTGCAGTTTGTCAAAGAGCCAACAACATTCATGATCCACAGTGCCAGGCTTATTATTAGATTTAGTATATGGAATATGAATGTAGCGGTTCTATATTGGATTTCTACAATCCATGTAAACAAACATCAAACACTGACTTTCCTGCCAGGATACCAATAATTCTTGAGGGTTTAGAAGTCTAATACACCGAGAGACACATCCTGTCTCGTGTTAATTCAGAGTTTGTCCTCATATGTCAGTAAAAACTTGCAGCTCCATTTCCACAGTGATTTCAAATCCATATTTACCTGAACACACATACACTAGGTTGTTTCTGCCTGAGCAATATTAGTAAAAATCCTTTGAGACCCTGTGTGTTTGTGTCTGTATTTCACCTTGGTGTTTGTGTGCCTCCGTGTCTTTAAGGAGGATAAGGCCCAACTGGTGACCATCATGAGTGACATGATGGACGACCAATCAACTGTCAGCTCTCAGAAGGAGGAGGAGGAGCCAGCCATCAATCTCCTTTCCATGCCCACACCTCAGCAGCAGCACACTGACCCCGCCTCCCCAACGGTCGCCACGACACCTGAGCCGCCTCCTGTCGCCTGCGGCAACAAAGTGATGGCGAGATCCTCAGAGATGAATCTGGAGTATGAGGTGAATCCCTGTCCTGAAGGATTGCTCCTAAAAATAATGTCTCTTCATTGATTTAAATACTGTTCACGTTTGTATTCTATGACTTGACCTGAGTTATTTTTATTTTTCTATTATTAGATAAGCAAGATTAACTAATATTTAAAACAAAATTAAAAGTAGATTGATTTAAAGTTGTACATTTTCCATTTAATATCTGAAGCTAAGGCTGTAAAAATTAATTGACTGTTAAACTTTTCTGTTGAATTAACTGTTAAACATTTCTAACTTTTTTATTTTTTAAATAAATTAATAAAATAAATATTGATAAATCATTTTTAAAACACACACAAATGTGTTTTTTCCCAATTTGTGTGGCTTCATGTTTCAATCTTTATTGCCAGTGCAGTTCCAGAGCTAATACATGAAAACTGATGTAGATGCGTGCATTTATCAGGATAATCTTTACATCTCAAGTTTAGGTTAAAAAGCTGCCATTAAACAAGGAGTGTTTAAAAATATACTTCAATTCTTGACTCTACATTAATTTGAGGATTTAATGTTTCATGCTAAACTCTACTCTTAGAAATTAAATAATATTGACTATTTACTATTATTTTATGCATAATGATTGAATTTACTGCACATGAATTAAAATTAATTATTAATTAGATAACAAAATTAATATTGTGTTTCACTTAAAACTGCATAATAATATTCAAAATATTAATTAATGGTAAATTTAAATTAAATAAAAAATATTGCGATTAATCGCAGAAAACTGTACAATAAATTGATTAAAATTGATTAATTGATTTTTTTTCTTATTAATTTGCAGTCCTGCTGCAAACCTCATATAAAATTATATAAATTAAAACTTAAATATAGTTTGACTTCCTGAGGTTGATTATTAGTTTTAATGTTATGCAGCTGCTTTTTTTTCAGTGATTATTTGCTGAAAAAGAAGAATAACTTATGAATGACTTATATAATGACTCATTAGATTCAGCTGTGTGCCTCTTCTTGTCCTTTAACTGTCACTGACACTGAAGCTGATGTCTCTGTGGGTTTCCTCAGGACGGCCGTGGGTTCGGGATCGGAGAGCTGGTCTGGGGGAAGCTGCGGGGATTCTCCTGGTGGCCTGGCCGGCATCGTGTCGTGGTGGATGACAAGCCCGCAGTCGCGCCGCTGAAGGCACCCGCTGGGTCATGTGGTTTGGAGATGGCAAATTCTCAGTGGTGAGTCTTCTGACCAATCAGGATCCTTTATGAGTGCTTATAACAGACATTATCATAAACATCCTCTTCTCTTTCAGGTGTGTGTGGAAAAGCTGTTGCCCTTGAGTACATTTTGCACATCTTTTCACCAGCCCACCTACAACAACAGCCCATGTACAGAAAAGCCATCTATGAAGTTTTACAGGCAAGTCGTGATATTTCTCTATCGTGTGTTGTTGTATACATGTTGTTTATGTTGGATCTCTGTTCAGACGGCGAGTATGCGTGCCGGGAAACCGTTCCCTGCGTGTGCGTCCACTGATGACTCGGACTCAGGGAACAGTGTTGAAGTGCAGACGCAGCAGATGATTGATTGGGCCAACTCTGGGTTCCTCCCTTCTGGTGCCAGAGGCCTGGAGCCGCCACCAAGGTACTGCATCGAACAAACACACAACCCTGCCCAGGTTAAAGTTTTTTATTTCAGAAACCAATTTTGCTTGTTAAGCAATATTTTTGTTTTATTGTTTATTGACAGTTTGTTTATTATTTATCACTATTAAATTAAATATAACATACAATATTAAATTTATGTAAATGTATATTAAATTGTGCAGATTTGATTGGTTTATCATCTAATTTAT
>NW_020524748.1:0-74567 GCF_003368295.1 Carassius auratus
TGACCGCACGGAGTAGCATTATGACAGGACTTTCAAACGTATCCTAGTATGAGAAAACAGCACTGCTTTACCACTTCATAGTTGAAGTGATCAACTATGCATAATAAAACGCTTTCAAGCTATACGTGGGGAAGTCGTGCCTAATGGTTCGAGTCGGACTCCCAATGTGAGTTCGAGTCACGGCCTGCAGGAATTGTGGGTGGGGAGTACATGTACAGTTCTCTCTCCACCTTCAATACCACGACTTAGGTGCCCTTGAGCAAGGCATCAAACCCCAACTGCTCCCCGGGCGCCGCAGCATAAATGGCTGCCCACTGCTCCGGGTGTGTGTTCACAGTGTGTGTGTGTGTACACTGCTCTGTGTGTGTGCACTTTGGATGGGTTAAATGCAGAGCACAAATTCTGAGTATGGGTCACCATACTTGGCTGAATGTCACGTCACTTTGTGCCTTTACAGTATATTTCAAGAAAGCATTCTGACACCACATAATAAAATCATAAACCACAGGGCCAAACATGGAGTCCTCACTCATTAAGCTAACGATTATGGAATTATCAGCAAATTTACTCTTACAGTCTTTGTGTACAAGATAAATAATAAAGGGTGAGAGGATACATCCTTGAGGTGATCCAGTTGATGACAGTCATTCAGAAAAACAGTCATTTACTTTAACTCCCCAAGGTGAAAGGCTTTTACGAAGAGTGGGTTACCAAATGAACCTTGCAATGTCCTTTCTGTGTAAAAGTTTTTCCAAACAGAGAGCAAGTGAAAGACTTTTACCAGTATGAATTAACATGTGCCTATTAAGGCTTGATTTATGTGTAAAACTCTCTTTCACACTGAGAGCAGCAGAAAGGCTTTATCTCAGTATGAATAAACATGTGCTTCTCAAGGCTCTCTTTGCGTGCAAAAGTGTTTCCACACTGAGAGCAACTGAAAGGTTTATCTAAACTGTGTGTTACCAAATGACTCTTAAGGTGTGCTTTCAGTGTAAAACCCTTTCCACACTGAGAGCAGCTGAAAGGCTTTATCCCAGTATGAATAAACATGTGCTTCTCAAGGGTCTCTTTGCGTGCAAAAGTGTTTCCACACTGAGAGCAACTGAAAGGTTTATCTAAACCGTGTGTTACCAAATGACTCTTAAGATGTTCTTTCTGTGTAAAACTCTTTCCACACTGAGAGCAGCTGAAAGACTTTATTCCAGTATGAATTAACATGTGCCTCTTAAGGCTCGATTTAAATGTGAAAGTGTTTCCACACTGAGAGCAACTGAAAGGCTTTTCTGAAGAGTGAGTTACCAAATGACTCTTAAGCTGTGCTTTCTGTGCAAAACTCTTCCACACTGAGAGCAGCTGAAAGGCTTTGTTCCAGTATGAATAAACATGTGATCCTTTAAGCTTACTTTCCGTGTAAAACTCATTCCACACTGAGAGCAGCTGAAAGGCTTTGTTCCAGTGTGAATAAACATGTGATCCTTTAAGCTTACTTTACATGCAAAACTCTTTCCACACTGAGAGCAACTGAAAGGTTTTTCTGAAGAGTGAGTAACCAAATGACTCTTAAGGTTATTTTTCAGTGTAAAACTCTTTCCACACTGAGAGCAGCTGAAAGGTTTTATCCCAGTATGAATTAACATATGAGCCTTTAGATTACTGTTACGTATGAACCGCTGTCCACACTGATAGCAGCTGAAAGGCTTTGTTCCAGTGTGAATAAACATGTGATCCTTTAAGCTTACTTTACATAAAACTCTTTCCACACTGAGAGCAACTGAAAGGTTTTTCTGAAGAGTGAGTTACCAAATGACTCTTAAGGTGTTCTTTCAGTTTAAAACTCTTTCCACACTGAGAGCAGCTGAAAGGCTTTATCCCAGTATGAATTACCATATGAGCCCAAAGATTACTGTTATATATGAAACTCTTTCCACACTGAGCGCAGCTGAAAGGCCTCTTGACACCTGTTTTTTTAAGGCTGGAACTCACTGATTTTTCTCCATTGACATCATGATCTTTCTGATCCTGATATTCCTCCTGCACCTCATTCAGATCTTGCCTTTCTTCTTTCATCAGGCCTATAAAAAAAAGAATGAAAAATCAAATGGTAAATTTTAAAAATAAGAGGATAAAATATTTGTGTACGAAAACAATGTCAAAACTGTCCTTTGTTAACAGTGTGCAATGAAAATAACTAAAAACACTGCATTATGCTGACAGGTCAATAGATGGTGATATCACTTTGTAGAGAAACACTACACACCGACAGCTCCAGCAAACAAGGTTTGTTCTTTGATCACTTTCTATAATTTAACAATTTAAATAACATATTACATTCATATCTTTGAGAGAAACAACGTTTAGTTTGGTCACCGATTCATACACACCTAAAACATGGAACACTTTGAGAAATACAATCTGACTGAACTCGAATAATTGCACATCACAGATCACTGATTGGGTCAATCTCATGAATCTGTTACAACGCCATGGCACTAATTATTTTAAATATTAAACATGCAATTCAGTAATATATACAAACATCATAATAAAGACAATACTGTTCTCTACCTTACACACAGAGTATTTCAACATTGGAATAAATTTGTTTTTGCATTTTATTGCATTTTCTGCTGAAATTCTCATTACCGCAATGCGTCTAGCGGTGTCTGAACTCTTGTTGTAATTTAAACAAATTAGAATTAAAATATTCTGAAAAAAGTAAATGGATATTCTGCTAGATTTTTTCACACTACAGAAAAATGACAGACTGAATATTCATGTATAATATTACCGATACAATCGTCTAAAAATAAAGTATCCATGACTGATGAACTCATCCTCCGCAACATTTTTTGAAGGCCATTTAAACACATTTTTTTTTTTTTAGATAAATTATGCAACACACATGGCAGAACCTTCAAAATAGTACCTGCAAGTAGTCAGTTCTCTTTATATTGTTAAAGTAAAAAATTCTCTTGTCAGAAAGTATACGCAACAAATTGATTATCACTGCCAAAATGGGTAGTTTTACACATTTAGAATATATGTTGGATTAAAAAATGTCTTCTACTTTATTAACGTCTGATTATATACATTGAGTAAAAAAATTGGCTAAATCATCATGGTTTCTCTGTCGTAAGCAAAACATCCTAAAAAAACTCAACCTCCACAACACCATTTTCACTTACCGCGACAATTTAAGGCCAGTTGCGGTAGAGAGATCTTTTTTTTTTTGGGTAATGAGAATATAATCATACAGGCTATTGGTCATACTATGGTGACCAATTTCAGAGAAAACATTTATACCAACCCACCAACTCCCAGGAAAGAGAGAAACATTATGGGCTAGAAGTTACAACAAGAGTAGTTATAAAAAATAACTAAAAAAGTACATAACTATCAAATATAATTACTGTTATTGACCAAAAGGGTTATGTTCCAAAGGTTGTGGTATACTTGTAGCTTCAAGACTAATTTACTACAGGTGAAACTTGATATCTCCATTACTGTACAAAGAGTGTATTTTTTTTTCTAAGAATAATTATGCAATCAATTTTTTTTGGTTGCTGGTACATTCGTAGTAATTAGACTGACTTACTAAAGGTTACATTTTCACAGTAAAACCTTTACTGCTTGTACAGCACAATTATTTTCATAAACTAATGTATCAAAATTCACCTAATTCTCTTTTTTCATGTTCTAAAGGTTGTAGTACACTCCTAGTGGCTTTTTTAATTCTACACTTCCTGTGTCCCAGTAAAACAAAAGGCTTAAAATTTTAAATGTAAGAAGTCACGTAAAATGCATTGGACGTTTTAAACCCAATCGGTGGAATTGTCAGATGGTCCCTTACGCATCAAGCGCTGCTTTAGCACATCAAAGCTTTCTCTGGTTTAAATTTGTTGATACCATACACTTAGGCTGTTTTTAAATAATATTTTAATGTTTATATAAAGTTGTTGCATAATGTTAAAACTAATCTTGGTAGTGGTATCTTTGTAGGACTGACGACTAGAGTAGTGGCACAGGAAAGCAAATGTCTGGCGAACACTGAACCTAAAATTAACTTTACCACGCTGGTTTCTACTACTAGCGTAAAAAATATATTCAGTCTCCCAGGCTCGGAGATCATTGGAGTTTCTTGATTTTCAAAAAGCAAATATAAAGTCTAATTAAAGTAATAATTAAATCTCTTCAGTGTCAGTGCAGTTACATATACAAAAGAATTTTAAAACATGGATTTAAGACAATTTAATGATAGTTAATGTCTTATTTTTGCATAAAGGATTGGTGTATGTACCACAAATAGTATACAAAGATGAATGCAGAATAAACACCAACCTCCATGTTCTTCATGTTTTATTCTCCTGGCTCCTCGTGTTTTATTCTCCAGGTTTCTGGTTATTCTCCCAGTTCCTGGCTCCTTGTGTTTTATTCCCCGGGTTTCTGGCTCAACGGGTTTTATTCTCTGGGTTTCTGGCTCCTCGGGTTTTATTCTCTGGGTTTCTGGCTCCTCGGGTTTTATTCTCTGGGTTTCTGGCTCCTCGGGTTTTATTCTCTGGGTTTCTGGCTCCTCAGGTTTTATTCTCGAGGTTTCTGGCTCCTCAGGTTTTATTCCCCGGGTCTCTGGCTCCTCGGGTTTTATTCTCCATGTTTCTGGTTCCTCGTGTTTTATTCTCCAGGTTTCTGGCCCCTCCTGTTTTATTCTTCGGGTTTCTGGTCCCTCCTGTTTTATTCTTCGGGTTTCTGGCTCCTCGGGTTTTATTCTTCGGGTTTCTGGCTCGGGTTTTATTCTCCGGGTTTCTGGTTCCTCATGTTTTATTCTCCAGGTTTCAGGCCCCTCCTGTTTTATTCTCCAGGATTCTGGTTCAATCGTGTTCTCTTCACTCTGCTCTTTAACATACATCATCTTCACAGCAGCAGATCTCCGTCCAGATGATACTCCTCCAGATATTCCTGCTTTTAATAAAAATGTAGTCACGACTGTGAGGATGACAATATTTACAGGTATTTATTGACCTGATTAAAAAACTATGTCTTTACGTTATGAAAACATCCAATCAATTAAACTGCTGTAAAAATGTATCAGATAAAGATTTTCTTTTTTGCATAAATCTATTAAAATCAACCTCAGTCCTGATCAAAACTACCAAATGTTAAAAAAAAAAACTCTTTAATTGGCAAGTTCATAAATGATGTCACTGATTTGTGGAAAAACAAAATGAATAATTTTCAATATAAAAAGTATTTTTTTTTGTAAACTTTTCATAGTCTTGGGCATGCCAAAGATTAGTAACAACATTGGCTTTGATGCATTGTTAGGTTTTGTACAGCATTAGATTTTAATTTTTTCTCCCTCATTTATTGTTTCTGGCTGTCTTTGCCCCATTGACTCCCATTATAACGACATTTTTTGATTGCAAAGCCATTACACCACATAATCATGTATTCTTGATTGTTGGTGGTTTTCCCTGTTGGGAAGAGGTACATTTGTTATTTTTACAGTAGATCACTAGGTAGGACCATTAACCCTTTAGATAGGCCTGTGCAAAAAAAGCTTAGTTTCTGACTTGTATATGAAGAGTGTGTGTGTGTGTGTGTGTGTGTGTGTGTGTGTGTGAGAGACCTTTGCGCACTTACATTGATGTATTTGAGAAAATCTAAATGTACACCTCAGCTCTCAAAACTACATGGAGTAAACAAAAGTATTTTGAAAGTTTAAGAAAAGTTACATGATTAGGGCCCAATTAAATGTTTTATTGTTTCTCACCATTTTTTTGTTACCAAAAATGTTTTAGCGTGTCTAATTATTTGAACGCATAAAACAACTTTTTTTTTTGTTCTTAAAGAAGCCTAATGATTGTTTCCCCTAAAAAATTCGGACTATTTACATTTTTATTATCAAATCTAGGCATGAAACATTTTATTTGTTTTTTAATTACTTAAAATTAATCAAACTTTTTTGGCAAACAAGGGGGATGTACTATTAAAATTAAAACATGGAAGACATTTTGTGTGATTATTCCTTCAAAAATTATGTTGGTTTCATTTAGTAGTAGTAGTAGACGATGTACATTCTACTGAACAATAGACTTCAAAACCAGACTTTGACGGGTTGCAAAATGAATAACTTTACAATTCTGAACATGCGATATGATGCTTTTGCTCAAATCAAACAGTCAGATGCTTCTGAAGTGACTCGAAATGAATGTTCTTCATGTATTTTCGTCCTCATGTTACCGGGTCGCTAGATTTTGCACTTTCACACTGCCAGTTGATTACTCGGGATATGTGCGTGCTTTCACACACAACCCGTAAAGGTCCCGTAACGACACATGACATCAGGGCGTGACTAGTAATGTACGAGTCGAAAACGTTAGGCACGTTATACATTCACTGAAGCAAGCGAACGATCTCGGCTTCAGCGCTGAAAGTGAGGAACTAACTGATCTCTGCTTCATTACAGTGTGCACATTTTTTTTTTGTCGTCTCAAACGTTGATCTTCCTTCAAAACAGCCGGTAAAAGAGTCGCACGGTAACATGCGTCATCACTACGACACACATTAGATCTGGCTTTTGTTCACACACTGTTCGTCCCGTGATTGAACCAGGCAATGTTACTAGGTATCCGACAAGGGGGACGTGTTTGCTTTCACACAGAAGGCGACCTAGTTTTTGCACAGGCCTATCTAAAAGATAGTGATCATCTGTAAAAACAACAAATTTGACCTCTTCCCAAAAGGGAAAACCACAATTAAGAATGCATGATTTTATGGGGTCTTTGCAATTAAAAAATGTTGTTATAATGGAAGTCAATGGGGCAAAAACAGCCACAAACAACAAATTAGGGAGAAAAAATTTAAATCTATTGCTGCACAAAAACTAACAATGCATCAAAGCCAATATTGTTACTAATCTTTGACCTGCCCAAGACTGATAAAATGGTAAAAAAAAAAATATCCAGTCCACAATCACTTTTAATACTTAATGTAATTTTGTTTTTTTGTTTTCCCAAATCAGTGACATTTATGAACTAAGTAATTAAAGAGTTAAAATCTTGGATTTTTTTAAAACATTTGGTAGTTTTGATCAGGACTGAGGTTGATTAATAGATTTATGCAAAAAAAAAAAAAAAAAATTATCTGATACATTTTTACAGCAGTTTAATTTAGTGGATGTTTTCATCCATGAACAAAACATAAGGGTAGTGAATTTGCCCAAAGTTTATTGTTAATTTTTTTTTACATTTCAATCTACCAAAAATATGTGTCAAAATAAGATGTCACCAAAAATCATTCCATTTGCTGAAATACAGAGAAAGTTGTGGCCAAAATAAGACTTAACTTTATCCCCTAGTGGACAAACGTCCCCAACAACGCATAAGGGTTAACCCATTCAAAGTGCACACACAGCAGTGAACTGTTGGGCCTTGCTCAAGGACACCTCAGTCTTGGTACCGACGTCCCGAGATTCGAACCCACAGCCTAGGGTTAGGAATCAAACTCTCTAACCGCTACGCCACGAGAAACAAATCTGATCTGCAAAAATAAATTATAAATAAAATAGACTTGCATGTTATTTGATCAACACCAGTAACAGGTTCTTCTGTTGTTTGTTTGGCAATTCCAACACAGGCTAAATATGACATGACTAACACAGCACTTTCTGACATAAGAAGTGACTTGGTCTGTTTACTTAGTTTTGTTGTGGCCACGACATAATAACTAGTGGGAACATGATAATATGTTGTGGCCACAAGATATTAATTTTTGGGAACATCATATTAACGCGTGGGAACATGATATGTCGTGGCCACAAGATCATTTTGTCAAAGTAATGACATCCTTATGTCTTGGCCTCGAGAAGTTATGTTTAGGGAACAATATTCATTTCTCGTGGCCACGGCTTCTTATGTTGAGGGAATGACATGTTTTTCTCTTGGCTATGAGTTTAATGCATAAACAAACTTCTGTGACCATAGCAACCCAGGATTAGCAGAGATGGATTAATTAATATTTTATTTTGAATTAAGAAATTATTATATTATTTATAGTTTTAAACTTGACTCAATTGTGTGTAAGTTTGATGTTTTCAAATAAGCTAGTTGCAGTTATTTTTATAATGAGAATGTACTACAGTCATATGCATCGGTATGACGGAGATCATCTGCAAGATCTGTCCCGCTTTTACAGCTGCACACCTCTGTGACTACATCCTGAGTGAAAAAGCAATGAACTGTAATGCACTGGTTCACTGGTATTTATTGGCATAGCAAATGACTGGTGAAAAGTGTTTATTAATTTTCTTCAATGTATAGTAAACCAGATTTCTTACCAAACCTCTGACTTTTGTTTTTCTGCAGAACTCAAATGAAGATACTTTGAAGAATAATGGTGATCAAAACCACAAGTATGTCAGGTATGGATATTATAATGGGGACTAAATTATTTTAATTTTTTGGGGGTGTACTCTTTAATTGGCATGTTATGCATTAAATATTAATTATACTGGTCACAGTCACTTATTGTGCGGTCACTGCAGTTTGTGCTGTAAATAGTCTATCATATAACAGCCCAGAAAACACAGAACGCTGTGAGGATGTCACCAGTTCATCGTCATGTGGTCAGCGTGACATTGTGAGGACGTCGTGGTAAAGTTACATTTTTTTGAATCTCGGCTAACGTCCTATAGAAACATTGTGGGCACGTCCTCAAAAGACGTCGCTAGTTAGTCCCATTGGGAATGTTGTAGCTGGTCTCCTGATAACTTTTCATATTATTGCACTACATGTTATTATTAAGATACCATTTGAATAGCCTATTATTTGGGAAATAAATATATATATATATATATATATATATATATATATATATATATATATATATATATATATATATATATATATACACACATACACACACACACATATTTGCCATCAATTTAAGAACAAAACAAACAATTTACTTAGCAATTGGTGATAAAGTTTGTAAATGAAAGAGTTTTGAGCAAGAAAAAAAAAAAAAGCGTTTAATGCTGGTGTTCTAGCTGTTAGCTTTCTGTTATGATCCGCAGTGCAGACTCTCTATTTTTATAGAAGCTCCCAAACAAAGATCAATAAAACATTACATTTTTGATGACATATGCTACGCATAGCTAAACTCTCTTAGATCTGTTACATTAGTTAACTTAAGTTAAAACTAATGGTTCAAAGATTCATTGAGTTGCTTACAAAGAAAATATATTGATTTGTTACCACCTTGTAGTTTAAATGTATTATTTATTTCTGTAAAATTAACATTTATCATCAGGTGAAAAGGCAGCAGGAACAAGACAACTATTACAAGTATAGATGGGTTTTAAGAACTAGTACTAATTTGGTTCCTGACTTGTTCAGTACTGCAAAAATTATAAGTTACAGGATCAATAGTGCTGCTATCAGTATTCTTGTAACATTGGTTTGTTACCCTTTAGACACAACCACATCATCCAAATCATCTCCGAGTGGATGGCAGCAAGGTTCCAGGATTAAGAGATCATTCATCGTGGAGACTGTTCCACAGGAAGCAGTTTATCCTGGGTGAAAAACTAAACTTGGTTGTTTCAGCATCACTCAGCGCAAGACTAAACACATTTAAATTGATTTAAGGTGGTTATAGGTTTCAAGTCATCCGGACCATTCTGCTTAGAGCTGAAGATCTTTGGCCGAACCCGATTGGACCCGGCGGGTTCGGGCTTAATTTATATAAATCGCTGAATACATCTACAGTGGATTCAATCATTTTTCTCCACAAAAACATGTAGGCTTAGCCTAATCTCTGTGAGTTAAGGTTTTTCAAATGATAACTATATATTCAATGAGTCTTAAATGCATAATGTGGACAGAGTATTTACGCTAATGTTGGCATTATTCTTTTATTAAATGTCTGATGGTGCCTTATGTTAATTTCGTCAGTGCCAAATATCCATCTTGATTTAAAATGTATCTTAATTAGTTAAAGTCTTGTTTTTATTGGTACATTGGTCTATTTATTCGCTTGTTAAGTCTGACGTCACGTAGCAGCGCTTCCGTGTCCAAACGCTCTATCAGTTACCACGAGAAAACAACAAAAGGTGCTAATATAAACTCACAATGTGATAGAATACTAGCGAAAAAGTTATAATCTTAACCTTTAACTCCATACTGAAGTCCCAGACAGCCAGACAATGAAAATATAAATATAAAAAAAATATATAAAAATTATTTGTGTGCGAGTTGAGGCTTGGACCCGGAAACAGCGCTTCTTACTTTTTATTTCTTTATTCCAAATTCCAAGTGGCTACGTTAGTTATGAATAAATTATGTTAAAACATGTATAAATTACTCATTCTTGACAAAAGGCAAACAAGCTGTGTGTCTGTGCACATTTGAATAATGTCGGGCTGTAAACGGGTTCGGGCTTTTAAAAAGCGGTCACAAAATGTACCTGTCGGACTCGGGTCCTATCGGGCCTAACTTTTATGGCCGATTACATCTCTAATTCTGCTGTCCTGGTTGTGATGCCATGCTGGAACTGTATTTCTCATGGTTAAAAGATTTGTGTAGCGGTATCCAAACATATAACGCCCCATTCAAACGGCTCTCGTTTACTTTGAATGGAGTGACATCAAGCATTGGCAAAATTGTGGTTCCATTGCTCATGGCAGAAGCTGCCTTTAAGCGCCAATGCAGACGTCCTCCAATCAGATCGCCTTATGCAAATACCCTAGAGCAGACACTAGCCAATCATGTGCATGCAATACCAGAAAATGAATATGATTGGCTGTCACTATGAAAAGAGAGAGGTAAATCCCACAGGGTTGGATTTAGGGATGCAATGATACCAATATTTCAGAATATCTGCCAATTTCGACTGCAAAATGCGTCTATTGCAGCAGCATGCAGTGACCAGCATGACATTTCTTTTAAATGTATAGCACAGTAGTGAAGACAACTAGATGTGATAGATGGTACAGAACATTTTGCTAAAGTATTATAATGAGGCTCACAGCTTTTAAACACAACCAGTGCGCAGAATGATGCTCTTGAAGCAATGATGCGCTTGAGTGACAGCGTGCAGCATTACACAGAAATGTAAAAAAAAAAACAAGGGAAGAGATATTGATGTTGTGCGTTACGTGTGTGCAATATTTTGAGCCTTTTTTCTTTTAACAGTTTTAAATCTCAGTTATTGTGCGCTCTTGAAGAGAGTTTAATTTTTTTGACTAAAGTAACTAGGGCTGGGATGATTCGCTAATCTGCCGATTCAATACTATCCCAATACTTCTGTGCCCATTTAATATTGCCATGCTTGAGTATTGTGATTATATAACTATTGCAATTCATGATTTATCCAAATTGTCTATAAAATTATGTTTAATAAGTTTTTATTGTTTGTGTAGATTTGAGGGAAAGATGAAAAATAACGAGGTCTGGGAACGACTGAAGAAGACAGCAGTGAGGGAAGGAAGTAATCACCAGAGTGTAAGTTCTTCAAGAATGTGTGCATTGTTTATTACAAGTTGTGTTTTCATGCAACTGTATTAGCTGGGTTTGGATTTACAGAAATCTAATACATTTACACGTACAGAAATGTAATGTTGAAATAAATCTATATAAAAAAAAAAATATATATATATAGAAATTAATATGTAGAAATATATTGCTAATCAATATATTTACATAGTCTGACATCTAATTGTATTTACATAAGGTAAATATATGTAAATTTCATATAACAACATTAACATTTAATAAATGTGAAAAATATTAAAAAGCGGCCAAAATCGAATATTTAAATATACATTTCAAAATATATTTACATATTATATAAAATATGTACTTCTATTTGAAGATAAGATATTTAAACATAAAATCTATTTATTAATAATATACTTCATCTGTGACTTCTGTATGTGGATGTTTGTAGAACATTGCTAGAGTCTCGACTGACTTAATACAGCTGACATTTTGCCAAAACTTCTTAAGAACACCGTTAAGTGACATGCTCAACTTTACCTCGATCACCATCTTTAAACAAGTACACTAACTTTCCAATTGTTGCAGCTCACATTCAATAAGTTAGTTTTCATTTACTACAACCCAGCTAGCAAAAAATATCCGCACGGCTTCTTTTTGCCGCCGGCCCTAAGCTGTCGGCTATAGGTGCGTCCCGCTGGCGGGGATGAAACGTTTGCCGCCGAATACGTCACTCCCATTTCTTGCGAGATGCCGCCGGCGAAAAGCCGGCGGGCCGACTGCTTCATTTTCTTTGGCGGTTGCCTCCGTCTAATGGACCGCGGCCGGCTGGCGGCAAGCCGCTTTGAAATGCAAGGATTTCTACTAAAATCGACCAGCAGCCAAGGCTATGTTTAGCATGTTGGGAGTTAGAATGGAAGTGGAACTGACAGCATTTTAACTACTTTTCACATCTGAAGCGATTATAAAATCATAATAGCCTATATGTGAATTAAATCCCATATTATTATTATTTTTTTTTTTTTTTAAGCCATTAGGGTTTATTCTTGACTCTTGATTCCATGATAAGGTACGGTTTAGGAAATTACATTTAAATTACTTTGAAACTCTGAAGCGATAGAGTAGCCTAATAGGCTATATGTAAAATTATTTTATGCACTTAGGTGAAAATTGTTTACATTTCTTTGATTTATGCACAATTGAGACATGCATAAACCAAAAATAATTCCTTTTGTAAAACTTACTTGGCAATAAATATCTTTCTGATTCTGATTAGGTTTTAAAATAGATATTTAATTCATGGTATGAACAATTTAGCTGAATAAATTGATGAAGTTAGACTTTTCACTAATGCCTGGCTACATCAGTGAACAGTGAAAGACATCTGCAACATGGCCAAAATCTTGGGTAGGTCTATACTTTATAATTTTTTATTAATTTGCAACCATGGTAATAGCCTATCATAAACAGGAAAATCTCTGTTTTGACCTGATCAGAAGGATAAACTAAAATCTAAAAGCTCCTCTGGTTTCACAGCTGCACTGGCAGATTTATGAAATATTTAGAAATATTTCGTCTTTCTGCCATTCCAGGAAATGTCATTTATGTCTTTCATTTTTTTCCAACCTCGATTTTTTTTTTTTTTTGACTTTTTACATGTATAAGGGATTAATTTGCAATTGCGACCTGTACAAATGTTTAAGACAGTAAAACACTTAAAAAAATGTAAACACATTATAAATGTTAGAAAGTATAGGTTTTCACCATTGCTGTGTTCAGGATTTTTTTTTGGGCGGAGCTAAAACGGTGGCTCGATGACGCACTGGAGCCACTGAGCTCCTGGCCCCTCCCCAAACAACATAACTAGAGCACACATTCGCGTCAGTTCGCCGTTCAATCGCGAGTTTCTGTGGACTACCATCGTTTAAGTAAGTACATGTTTCCTTAACGCAATATTATGTTTACATTGTTTTTAGTTTATCTTTGTAAAATCTGTAGTCATCTTTGTTCATGCCTTACTAGTCAAGCTAAAGTAAGGCTAAAGTAAGTTAGCCTTGTTTACAAAGTTGCCGCCATGTTACAAAAAAAACATGTTGTTTTTTGAAATAGGGCTTATTCACATTATTTCCTACATTTAGATAGGTGGGCAAATGCATTTTTGTGTCAGTGCATGCATTGTTTTAGTTTGACTGGGTCGGTGTTAGCTTAGCTTAGCAAAATGAATGGAATCCTTTGTTGCCAGCTAGCATGGCCTGAGTAAAAGTGATCAAAAAAATAAAAAAAAACCACCTAATTACTTCTTGTGGACTGCGTATTCACAACGAGTACAAATAGCGATCCAGATTAACACTAGGCGATTTCCTAGGCAGATATTGTCTTGGGACTATATTATGTGGAAGCACAGGCGAAGCACTGCTGCTTAGGCGAAGCACTGCTACTTCGGCGCAGAGATATCACGCAACACATGAAATCCCACGACTTCCGTCAACATACCGGCATGAATAGTAGCTGCCTGGCTATTTTCCTTACAGTACACGAATGGCGATGAACATGGCTGATTTTGAGAGAGACGAAGAGGGTGACTTCTCAGACAGTCAAGAACCAGAACCATACCTATTTGAACCAGAGTTTACAGAAGACGAGCTGCGTGCTTTGGAAATAGAACGACAGTAGGAGACTGCGGTCAAGCCAGCCGCACTTCAGAAAAACACCGTCAAGCCAGCCGCGAGTGAAATTTATATGCGCGTGTATTAGTTGCGATCGCTCAACAGCCTGAGGACGTGAGGATGAGAGCCAACATGAACTGGTGGTGTGAATGTGGGGGAATATGCCAATCTATGCCGACGGAAATAGAGTGTCTGTGCTGTAGAGAGTTGATGACCAGGCTCAACACGTCAGATCAAGATGAGCGTGCCCGAAGTTGTGTCACATCTACAGAGGATTTCACGGCGCTGATCCATTCTGCAGTACTCGATTTTTTTTCCGGTGTGACAAAGTGAACTGGAAAAAACGCCCCACGCCGAATGGACCAAATGGACAGCTGTCCACAGAGTAAGTGATTATTTTAATCATGACGCATGTATAGATCGACCCATATTATACCTGTATTCACATAGAGTTGATGTTTTCATGTGTTGCGTGATATCTCTGCGCCGAAGTAGCAGTGCTTCGCCTGTGCTTCCCCATAATATAGTCCCAAGTCAATATCTGCCTAGGAAATCGCCTAGTGTTAATCTGGATCGCTATTTGTACTCGTTGTGGATACGCAGGCCACAAGAAGTAATTAGGTGGGTTTTTTTTTGTTTTTTTGATCACTTTTACTCAGGCCATGCTAGCTGGCAACAAAGGATTCCATTCATTGTGCTAAGCTAAGCTAACGCCGACCCAGTCAAACTAAAACAATGCATGCACTGACACAAAAATGCATTTGCCCACCTATCTAAATGTAGGAAATAATGTGAATAAGCCCTATTTCAAAAAACGGTGGAGTGTTCCTTTAACTTTCTGTAATAGCTACTTTGTTTCTTCCAGGCGTTGAGTTTTTCTTTTCTTCTAAGATACGTATGTTTATACGAGTGTGAGTACGTATGTGTTTTAAGTTAGTTTTGGTCAGTCGAATTAACTACAGTTACTTGTATGGACAATTATGCCGCCGCCCATGTGGTAATGTGGTTCCAGCAGTAGGTAGCAAAATCTACGACAAGACTGATCAGTATAACTTGTATTGTTTTCTAACTAAACCGAATGATGATACCAGTAACGTTAGGTTGTTTTCATTTGTTTGTTCCGACACGCACGCTGCTAGTCTAGTTCAGAGTGTTAGCTAACACATGCTGTTTCGCCTTTTTTACACTGTTCAAGCATGTTGAAATGTGTATAGCTTCAGTACGTAGCAAAAGCTTTACATCTAGTGTTTTCTTACAAAACTAACGTTGTATATAGGTTGTTTAAATGATTTTGTTTGTCTGAACAAGTAGCTGCTAGTCCAGTAGTGGCTAGCAATTGTTAGCTAACACATGCTGTTGTGCCTTTGTTACAGTAACTTACACACTGAGGTTAAGCAATGTTGCTAGTTACATTACATGTAGAAATGTAACTAGCTACAGTAGGTATCCAAAGCTTTACATCTAGAAAGACTTCAGTATAACTTAAATTATTTGGTGTTTTCTAACAAAGCAGAATGATGGTTGTTTAAATTTTGTTTGTCAGATCAAAGTATGCTGCTAGTTCAGTTCACAATGTAGCTACAGTGACTAGCAAGTGTTGGCTAGCACGTGCTGTTGCTACTGTACTTCTAGGATTTAAGGGGATTATGATGAGTTATTTATCTGAAGTGCTGTACTTTTTATGTTTGAGGACAGTGCTGTTCACTTGAATCACTACACTGAATGAGTACATTTTATTTTTTTAACAATTTCACTGTTCCACGTTTGGCTGATCTTTTTTTTTTGTTTTTTTTTTTTCTACAGCATAGCTACTGTATATTCCTAACGTTAACAATGTGGTTTTGTTCACATTTTCTTGCAGATACCTTGACCGGAGCATAACTGGTTAACTTCACACAAGAGACCTACTGTTGGACAATCGTTTTGGCTTTAAAGGTAAATGCATTGTTAGTTACAATGTCTAGTTACTGGGCCAAAAGGAGACGAATATTGAAAGGAGTTGAGAGGGACAAACAGGAAATTGCAGCTGCAAACGATGCTCTACTTGCTGTTATTCCTGACTTTGACCAAGTAAATCCTCCTGTAAATGAACATCAACATGGAATGGCTTCAACAAGCCATGGACAAACTGTAACCCCTGAAGCACAGGAAATAACTGTTGATGAGGTGTATGAACCTAGTGAAATTTTTTACTCAAGCACAGAAGATAGTGAGGAGGAAGAGGATTGCCTAAGGACACAATTGGCAGGGTGGGCTATTGACAACATGATCCCCCATGTGGCACTGGGTAAGCTTTTAACCATTTTGTCCAAGGATCATCCAACCCTTCCTAAAGACCCAAGAACCCTTCTGAAAACAGTGACTTGTGTTAAAACAACAGAACTCTCAGGTGGTGTATACCATCACTCTGGAATTGAAAGTGGAATACTATCACAGTTTTTAGTGTCTCCTGAATTGCAGAAGTTGACGTCAGTTTCAATGCAAGTTAATGTTGATGGACTTCCACTTTTCAAAAGCTCAAATGCCCAGTTCTGGCCAGTTCTTGGTTTAATTGAGCAATACGTGTGTAATGTCCAACAAAACAAACTTCCATTTGTCATTGGTCTCTATTATGGGAAGAAGAAGCCAAGCAGCCTTCACTTTTTGAATCCTTTTGTAGAAGAGGCACAGCGACTTGAAGCGGAAGGAGTTCTGTTTGAAAGGAGAGCACTTCCTTTCAAAATATCAACATTTATCTGTGACGCCCCTGCTCGTGCACTTGTTCGAAATGTGAAAGGTCACAGTGGATATTATGGGTGTGACAAGTGTGTTCAAAAGGGGGTCCACTACGAGAACAGGATGACCTTTCCTCAAACAGATTCTGCTCCAAGATTAGACCATGCAGTCCGTGATGAACTTTCTGATGACAGTCATCAGTGTGGAGAAACGCCATTGGCATTGTTGTCTGTTGGTTTGGTCACCCAGTTCCCACTGGATTATATGCATCTGGTATGCCTTGGAGTGACAAGAAAGTTGTTGCATCTTTGGCTAAAGGGACGGCGGCTGACAAGATTTTCGCCCAGCATGGTAAAAGAGATCTCCAGAGTACTCCTGACCTTCACACCTCATGTTCCGTGCGAGTTCAACAGGAAGCAACGATCCATGGAAGATGTTGAGCGTTGGAAAGCTACAGAATTCAGGCAGTTCCTCTTGTACACTGGACCAGTCAGCTTAAAAGGCCTTGTACCAACTCAAGTGTACAACAACTTCATGCTGCTTTCAGTTGGCATCACCATCCTACTGAATGTGTCCCTGTGTGCTGACCTTGCAGACTATGCACACAGAATATTGGTTCTCTTTGTTGATCACTGCAGCAAGCTTTATGGAAAAGAACATGTGACATACAACATGCATGGATTGGTGCACCTGAGCCAAGATGCCAAAAAGTATGGCGTCCTTGATAACATATCATGCTTCCCATTTGAAAACTTCCTTGGGTGTCTGAAGAAACTGTTGCGCAAGCCTGCACAACCACTGGAGCAGGTTGTTCGCCGATTGTCAGAGAGAAGTCAGCACAGAAGAACAAACATCTCCAAAACAAGGTCCTTGAGAGAGCACAACCATGGACCACTTCTCAACGGTCTTTCTGTGAAAAAGCAGTATGAGGAGTGTTACTTTCAAGACTTTGTTGTGAAACGTTCAGAGGGAGACAACTGTGTCCTGTTGGAAAATAAAGACATAGTTGTTATACAGAATGTCGTCGTTGATGAAATGGACAACACTTTGCTCATCTACAAGAGGTTCCGGAACATGGTCGATTTCTTCACTTACCCTGTGGAATCTTCCAAGCTAGGCATTTTTCATTTATCTGGCCTGTCAGATACACTCCGCTTTACCCATATAGCAAATGTGCAGAAGAAATATTATCTTCTTCCTTGCCTGGATGGAAAGGCTGGTTTTCCGTTGATCCACTTGTAAAAATGACTGCTTTTTTTGAAGGGGTGAGAATTTAATTTATTTTGCCTGGAAATTAATCAATTTTTACTTTATGCACGTTTTTCTTCTATTTTAGATGCTGTTTGCCATTGTTCAGTTTATTGATGAGGAGGATCAGCCATTTGCAGTGGTTCCGCAAGTGTGGCTCAGCGAGGGCATGTGCTATTGGCCCCCATTTAACCTCCGCAAAAAAGACAAAGGCAACAATTTAGCCATCCGCTGCACGCCTCCACACAGCACCTGGGAGAAACATCATTTTAAGTTTATGAAGGGAGCAGGTAAATGGTTCTGACTTATGCATTTGATTTTCCTGCATTTCATCTGTGTATTTTCTTTGTCTGTTTATGGTGGATAACTGACTTTCATTCATTATTCCCTGCTCTAGAATGTTGGCAAGAGGCGATGAGATATTTGGTGCGCTTCCAAACAGGTTCTAGCGTTGAAACGACGGACGATGACAAGAAGAGAAAGAGAATCTCAAATTCCAAGTACAGACCCCAGGCCTCTTCTGATGAAGAGGAGTCTAGTCTTCCAGATGCACCAGCAGTGCTGTCGTTTGGACAACCTCTTTTGAGCTTTGAAAACATTGTTCCTGGTAACAAGGTTTCAGTGCTGCCCGATGCTCCAGAAGTTGCATCGATTCCAGAAAACCAGGAAAATGTTGTGCCATCTGTAGACTTCAGAGGTGGTATGTAAAATTGCTGTGATGCTTGATTTGTGATCCTGCCACTAAACTATACCCTTTGTTAGATTTTCAAATTTCTGTTTCCTCTTTCTCAGAACCAGGTTTCTCCCCAGAAATTCAGACTCCACTTCACAGAGCCAAGAGTTTGAGTACAAGTAAGTGATGTTATTTGTGACGTTTTTTTGTCTTGGAAACTATTGCTTCTATTTAAGATAAGGAATCCTTTAATCATAATCTGTTTTTCATTAGGACACTTGACTGGTTACTCGCCGCAGCAGTTTCTGGATGAAAGGTGTCGAGGTGTGTTGTACATTCCATTAGCATTGCACAGTTCAATTATAGTTTCATTACTGAATATGCAATACTCTGCACTGAAGTTAAAGCTGTTATGTTTGCTCTTCCAGCTCGTCAAGTACTAAGCTTTACACCCCCAGCAGCAAATTTACCCTGGCAGCATATGGGTGAAAACGCTGGAGGTATGTAATATGTTGCGCTAAACTAAGTGTTCCATTTTAAGTCCAATTCATTAAATGTATGCAATAACTTCAAACATATTTTTACGTCAATGATTATCAATAGGAGAAAGTCATCGCTCTGTAATTGGCCCTTGGACTCCCCTGGCATCTCGTGTACAGCATGAAGTTTTCAGCTATGAAGGTATATTTTAGGCCTATGTCTTAGTGTCCAGTGTTTTAAAAGTATTGAAAATAGTGCCTTTAGGTGTTTTTTTTTTTGTTGTTGTTTTGTTTTTTAATGTAGATTTCCAGAGACTCCAGAATGAAAAACAAGCCGTGATGGAGGAGAACCAAGCCCTTAGGGAGGAGAACCAAGCTCTGAGGGAGGAGAACCAAGCTCTGAGGGAAAGCACTGCACGAACAGGTAAGAACATGCACAAAAAAGTCAAACTTAGGAAAGAGTATGTGATGTATGTACAAAATTACCATATGCCTTTCATTTTGTAGCTTCGGATGACAGCGGCTCACTTCAAGAGCAGGTGAAGCAAGTTGGGACAATGTTGAAGACGTTTGCTCGCACTGGGCAATCAGGTACAACTTGCAAACAACACCTGTGGTTGTTGGTTTAATTCCCACTGGGGCCACCTATACATGTAGTAGACCTAGATATAAATGTCATAGTTTAGTAGTTGAGGGACCAGGACTGACTATTATTTTATTTAACCCCTGTAGGTGCAGATCAGACCTTAATGCTGCGACGTCTTGGAGAGTTTGGCGATGTTGTGCGTAGCATGGACAACAAAATGGACACTATGCTGCAACATTTCAGTGCCAATGTGTCTGTTGGAGAGTTATCCCTGCCAGGGGATCTGTTACTCCCCCTAGACACCCAGGAAGATTTGGCGTTGCTTGACAACAGTTTGAGGCAGGATAAAGAGCTCCAGGAACGATTTGTAAGTGTGCTGATTTCGTTTATAACTCCATAGGGTAATGTAAAAAGTAGAATTAAGATTGTACACTGCATATTCTACAGTCTGAATCCATAGCCTGTCACATTTTATATTTATGTATGATAAGCTTCAGAGAAATGTAATTTGAAACACTTTTTTTGGATTTTCAGCTTCGGTTTTTGGCAATCAAATGTGGGAGGGACCTAAAGACAACCGTCTGGCGGATGCTTCAAAGTATCTTCTCTAATCACCTTTCCATCAATACAACCTGGACTGGAGTTGGGGATAAAGCATGTTTTAGAGACATGTTCCTGAAGACCATTGTTCAAAGTAAGTTGGATGTAAAAAAAAAAAAAAAAAAAAAAAAAATATGTTTAGTAGATGTGTATGGCATTATGCCATTCAAATGGAATGACAGATCTGTATTTCTACAGGAGCCATCCGGAAGAACCCGGCAACACAGGATGCCACTGATGAAGCCATCCAGGTTAACGTTACGCGTTACCTGAAAGGAGCATCTGACCGTGAAGGCGGAAAAAGGCGCCGCACAGCTGAGAGGGACCCACAGCCGACCCTTAAACCTAGGCTGACTACTGACATCCCAGCATCACTGACAACTGGAACCCTTTCTTTATCCTGCAGTCAGTAACATCAAGACCCCTAAAGAAGCCAGAAGTGTCAGACTGCACTCCCCAATCCACACTGTTCACTGTGGATATTATCATAGTGCTTAACTTATTATATTGTTAAATATAGCTTGTAAATCCTTGTGCCACAGGTCAGCATTGCAGTTATATCTGTTCTACTACTTTTTTTACCTCAGTATTTTTTATATATATTTGAAGATGTTTATCACAGATACAAGAGACATCTTGTACCCCAGGTCAGCAATGCCATTATAATGGTCTATTCTACTCCAGAGCTTTATTCTAAATTATTACCACTTATCTTATTGTTAGAAATGGCTTGTAAATGTGATGTTATACCTGAATTTTTTTTGGTGTCCTGCACATTCTTTGGTACCAGATATACTCATTACTTATGTTTACTGGTAATTCTTTTCATGCCAGAGCTGACCTCTTTATATTATTAACAATTATTGTAAGTGTTATAATTTGCTTGTAAGCTAAGGCTGTTTTTTTTTTTTTAACAATTTAATTGGAAACCTGCGTGTGTGTGTGTGTGTGTGTGTATTTATTTATTTTTTTTTTCTGTTATTTATATTTCAGGGATCTGACATCATGTTTCAATGACAGTTACTGTACTTTGAAATGTGGAATTAAAACGTCAAATGGAAATTTGTCTGGTTTGATCAATCATTATTCTTGATAAACTGCATAATATATATATATATATAATATATAATATATATATAAATAAATAAATAAGCAAGCGGCGACCGATCGCTCGAAAATAGCGTTTGCCTCCGACGGGCCGCGGAAGGGTCGCCTTTGATATAACGGCGGCGGGACGGCGGTTGGCCCGCGGGCCGGCCGCGGAACGAAGGCGGTAGGAAGGCGGCTGCCGCTTCTAAAAAGCGGCTGCCGCCGGCGGTGCACCGTCAAACGTGTTTGCGATTACGCTATTCTGACGCTTCTACTGCCGCCGGAGCGCCGCCGGCGGTCCGCCGACTCATTGCTATCTGGGAACCTTGTAAAATCATCAATGTCAAAGAACGATTGGGCATTGTTTACGGTTTTTGCGCTGGAATTTGCAGACGGTCCCTTAAACAATGCAATTATCCATGTATATATATATTACTTGAAACTAACTTTATTGCAAGAAAAATCTCAAAAAAATAATTATAATATCAATTATTCGCTGCAACATTAACTGATATTGGTTCGCATTCATTCTACTCATAGATCACGAGACTAACAGCAACATTATCACTGCAAACATAGAAACCATCATTTACAGGAACATACAAAAACATAAAATCGTTCAGTTCTTAATGAACTCCGTGTGTTTTCCTCACATAGAGCTACTTACTGCCTTCTGCTGCTCTAAATGTCGAAGTCAGAAAACACACAAACAGCTTACTCGATGACACAAACACAAACAAGACAGAAATGAGCTCGTGTGCTGTTCAAACATACAGTGTAAAGTGTGTTTTCCAGTTGTTTAAAGATGATAAATACCGTGAACTGCTCCCCTCTCCTCAGAAGATCGCTGCAGCTGCGTCCGAAAGCTTTGAGGACTCTTTGTTCGCGGTTTCTGCTTAAAGTGATTTGTTCCTCAGTTCTCACTGAATACAGGACTGCAGCCATTGAGCTCAAGTAGAACAAAAAAAGAGGAGTTTCTTCTTCTCTTATTTAATGGCGGATTGCGGAGGTTATAAGGTACATACCGCCACCTACTGTACTGGAGTAGGTATAATCATGTCATTTTACAGATTCAGTTTCTTTTCCACAACCCTGAGTCTTTTAACAATTTAAATAGTGCCTTCCGGGTGATTCTTATTTCCTCTCCCTCTCCTTCTAGTCCCAGTATCCCTACCAGATTCCACTCCCGCCCTGTCTCCTGAACCTTATCTTTAAACTCCCGTCTTTCCACCTCATTCAATTCACCGTAAAATATTACATGTTCAACATTTCCTTTAACCCCACAGTTTTCACAGTTCTCACTATTCCTTTTCCCCATTAAAAATAATGTGCCATTCAGCCCTGTGTGATCCACTCTCAATCTTGTCATTACAATTTCCTCTCTCCTGGTCTTTTCCATGTAATTCTTTATACTGACAGTTTTTTGTATTTTATAATATCTCCTACTTTCCTGTCTTCCTCCCACCATTTCTGCCATACTGCAAGTCCTTTCTCCTTAACAACTGCTTTATCTTCACCTTTTCCTAGTGGAAATTGTAATTATTATTTCCTTTAGCAGCGCCTTTATCCAGTTTGTCTGCTTTCTTGTTCCCTTTAACCCCTTCATGTGCTGGCACCCAGCAAAACTGTACATCTATGCCACCCCGATGTAATCTAAATAAACTGAGAAAAAGGTTCTATTAGTAGATCTTCTCTTACCGATGTCATTGACTGAATACTTTTAATGACAACTAAAGAGTCTGTGCATAGCACTTTTCAACCTACTGTAGTGCAATAATGGCTGCCACTATTTCTGCTGTATATACAGATAACCGAACAAAGTCTTTTGGAGAGATTTATTTTAAATTCTGGGATATGTATTCCAACTGCTACACAATCCTGTTTGTTCTTGGATCTGTTTGTGTAAATTTTTAAATTGTAATAACTGTTTCTCATGTAAATGCTTGTTTTAATTCCAACTTCTTTCATTCTCCATTCTCTTTTCTTTTCCATCCAAACCCAAGCTCCTGAAACTTGGAATACTCCCAAGATTCCTGTGTTGTTTATTTTGCTGGGTTTTCTTTCTCACTTCCTTTTAATCTGATCCAATACGCCATCGTTTCTCTCTTCTTAACTCCAGTGGCATCTCTCCTGCTTCTATGAGTATAGCATTAATGGGGGTTGTCTTAAAGGTCCCCTTCTTCGTGATCCCATGTTTTAAACTTTACTTAGTGTGTAATGTTGTTGTTAGAGTATAAATAATAACTATAAAATTCTAAAGCTCACAGTTCAATGCCAAGCGAGATATTTTATTTAGCAGAAAAACGACCCGTTTGGACTACAGCCCTCTAGTTCCTGCAGTAATGACGTCACTAAAACAGTTTTTTGACTAACCTCCGCCCACATGAATTCACAAACAGGGGGCGTGGTCTTGATGCACTCTGACGGAGAAGAAGGAAGGGCTGCGTTTGTGTTCGACATGTCGTTGAAACGCTGTTATTTTCATCTTGGAGTCCAATCATCTTTGTTTGGGCTTCCCAGAGACGCTGTACTTGGAGATTAATGGTTACAATTTATGTTTAACTCGGTTCCCAAAAATTATAATCCTCATGTAAAACTATGTGCAGCACATTTTGCTGAGGACAGCAAAAATTTCCTCAATCTCAACCAGTTTAATGCCGGATTCGCAAAAAGATTATTCTTTATAGATGGAGCAGTTTCCTCTTTGTGAGAAGTTGTTGTTTATGGACCACAACCGGTAAGTGTATTTTATTAAGTTGGTGTGTTTAACAGTTTCTGTAACTTATTACAGAAAGGGCAACGCTGTTTAGCTTTGTTAACTAGATGTTAGGGCTGTGCAAAAAAAAAAAAACGATTGCGATGTTCATGCGCATCTCGTCAGTAAAAACGCTTCTGCGATTATAAGTACATCTCCAGCACGGGTGTTCTAGTCCAAATGCGTTACCAGGAGGCCAGCCTGCTCTAAGCTGGTGTCGAATCACAACACAGGAACCGCTGGCCCAATCAGAACTTGTTACTTATTTCTGAAGGAGGGACTTTATAGAACAAGGAATTCATCAGCCCGTTTTTGTGACAGTGAAAACAGCGGTATACAGATAGGTGAATTGTGTGAAAAATACTGCCACAGCTCTCAGAAGGTTTATAACTTTTTTGTATTTAGTTTCCAAGTGCTTTATATGTGTTTTCCATGTACAACTACTATCAAACCATAGTCCCAAGTACTTAAATTCATTTACTTTTGCCATTGGCTGCTCATATAATGTTAACCTTTCACCATGGTACTTGTGCTTCTTTGTAAACATCATATAACAAGATTTTCTTGTCGACATCTTGAATCCACACTTATATGCCCACATTTCTATCTTCCTCCAGCTCGAGGAGACCTGTGTGAGAACACTGCCCTCAACCTCCTCCAGCTCCAGGAGACCTGTGTAAAATCACTCCACTCATCCTCCTCCAGCTCCAGACCTGTGTGAGAACACTGCCCTCAACCTCTTCCAGCTCCAGGGGACCTGAGTGAGAACACTGCCATCATCCTCCTCCAGCTCCAGGAGACTTGTGTAAGAACACTGCACTCAACCTCCTCCAGTTTCAGGAGACCTGTGTAAGATCACTGCACTCAACCTCCTCCAGCTCCAGGGGACCTGAGTGAGAACACTGCCATCATCCTCTTCCAGCTCCAGGAGACCTGTATAAGAACACTGCACTCAACCTACTCCAGCTCCAGGAGACCTGTGTAAGAACACTGCACTCAACCTCCTCCAGCTCCAGGAGACTTGTGTAAGAACACTGCACTCAACCTCCTCCAGCTCCAGGAGACCTGTGTAAGAACACTGCACTCAACCTCCTCCAGCTCCAGGAGACCTGTGTAAGAACACTGCACTCAACCTACTCCAGCTCCAGGAGACCTGTGTAAGAACACTGCACTCAACCTCCTCCAGTTTCAGGAGACCTGTGTAAGATCACTGCACTCAACCTCCTCCAGCTCCAGGGGACCTGAGTGAGAACACTGCCATCATCCTCCTCCAGCTCCAGGAGACCTGTGTAAGAACACTGCACTCAACCTACTCCAGCTCCAGGAGACCTGTGTAAGAACACTGCACTCAACCTCCTCCAGCTCCAGGGGACCTGAGTGAGAACACTGCCATCATCCTCCTCCAGCTCCAGGAGACCTGTATAAGAACACTGCACTCAACCTCCTCCAGCTCCAGGAGACTTGTGTAAGAACACTGCACTCAACCTCCTCCAGCTCCAGACCTGTGTGAGAACACTGCCCTCAACCTCCTCCAGCTCCAGGAGACCTGTGTGAGAACACTGCTTTCAACCTCCTCCAGCTCCAGGAGACCTGTGTAAGATCACTGCACTCAACCTCCTCCAGCTCCAGGAGACCCAAGCCCTGCTGGATGTTGTGCTCACGATCAATAATCACATCTTTGCATTCAACTAATTTGCAGAAATCCCACTCGCTGTGAAATGGGAGCTACCAGACAACAGAGCATTCTGCATGGTCTTAAAGCCTCCTCTAGCGGCTATGTTCGCAATTCAAACAATGATTTGTAAAAATAATAGGAGTGACCCCGAATAGTCAGTACAGTACGGAGTCAGTACGGACGTACTGTTACTTCCTCTACAGTGAAAAATCTGGGTGTTATATTAGACAGCAACTTGTCTTTTGAAAATCATATTTCCCATGTTACAAAAACTGCATTCTTCCATCTTAGAAACATTGCCAAGCTACGAAACATGTTACCTCTTTCTAATGCAGAAAAGCTAGTTCATCCATTCATGACCTCTAGACTGGACAGGTGGTTGTCCTGCTTCTTCAATAAACAAGCTACAGGTAGTCCAAAATACAGCTGCTAGAGTCCTTACCAGGTCAAGAAAATATCATCATATTACCCCAATTTTACAGTCTCTGCACTGGCTACCTATTAAGTTCCATATCAGTTACAAATTATCATTACTTACCTATAAGGCCCTAAATGGTTTAGCTCCTGCTTACCTAACTAGCCTTCTACCATGTTACAATCCATCACGCTCCCTAAGGTCACAAAACGCTGGACTTTTGGTAGTTCCTAGGATAGCAAAGTCCACTAAAGGAGGTAGAGCTTTTTTCGCATTTGACTCCCAAACTCTGGAATAGCCTTCCTGATAATGTTCGGGGTTCAGACACACTCTCTCTGTTTAAATCTTGATTAAAAACGCATCTCTTTCAGCAAGCGTTAGAATAATGTATCTCTTAAATTGTGAGTGTAGTTGCATCTGATCAAATGCGCATTCTTATTCTTTAGCTTGGGTTAAACTAATTAATTTAACTTTGTTGGAACAGCAGCTATGCTAATGATGTCTCTATGTATTTCTCTGTTTCACGTAACTAGGATTTACACAAGCTCCAGTCTGGATCCAGAACACCTGAGAAGAGATGATGCTAACCCTCAGAGGACCCCAGATGATGCTAACCTTGAATCAACAAACAGAACTAACTACAAGTGTGACTGCATCATATAATAATTGCTGTTAATAATGTTCATAGTCTGGCTGACTACGTCTTGTATAAATTTTTCTGAAAAATCCTGTCATACGTGCACAAACTGACAGTCACCACTTATAAGCTACTACTACTAAATATAGTAGTAGCTTATAAGTACTATACTGTAAAGTTGCTTTGTAACGATTTGTATTGTAAAAAGCGCTACACAAATGAACTTGAATTGAATTATATGATCCGCTGAGTTGTCTCTAGATTTTACATAGTGCCGGAAAGCAGATTCTGTCAGCTCTTGAATCTCCATTACATGTGTCTCTACAAACACTTTGAAGCAGCATGAGCTGGATTTCAACTATGCTTACACCGTGGTGGAGTCTGACCAGAGTGTAACTCGGGGGATTGTAAGTTCTACAACTAGGAGTTTGGAAAGTTGAGAACCACAAAGAGCTGCACATAATTCCGGATGGGGATGGACTGCTGCTTGCGAGGAGTGACTCTAGACCTGGCAGCCATAAAGGCAACTTCAACTTGTCCCTCTTTACTCTCTGTCCACAGGTAAGCCACTGAACCATATGCCTGTTCTGAAGGATCACAGAAGACATGAATCACATGCCTACAGGATGGATGATCCATCTTTGAGCCGAAGTAACATATGGGCAGAGATATCTAGTCCGTTCAACTCTTTCTCCCATTCACACCACAAGGTAAAGATGCTTGTGGGTTTTACTTGGGACTTGGAGCCATAACGTCTGTCTCTCCTCTTGGTTGATGAGTCAGGGGCATAAGTACCTGTTCTAGAAGTATCATTCTGAACTTGGAGCTCGTACTCCAACCAATACGCAAAGTCAAGAAGAGTAGGAACTGTTATTCTTGATGGGTGAACATACCTCTTGCAACTGGTCCTAAGCTTGTGTGTAAGTTTGCCTTGTAGCCCGGACACATGCGAACCACATTCAAATTCAGCTGCCCCTTCTGACCCCAGCTGCTCTAGCATACTCACTCATGAACTTACAAGGAGGACAAATAGCTTGAAAGCTTAAATATCTCCTGACCTGATGTTGGGACTTTCCAGAACTTCAGCAATATTCCAAAGAGCAAGCTTGAGTGGTTGACCATACAGTATTGTTCAAAATAATAGCAGTACAATGTGACTAACCAGAATAATCAAGGTTTTTCGTATATTTTTTTATTGCTACGTGGCAAACAAGTTACCAGTAGGTTCAGTAGATTCTCAGAAAACAAATGAGACCCAGCATTCATGTTATGCACGCTCTTAAGGCTGTGCAATTGGGCAATTAGTTGAATTAGTTGAAAGGGGTGTGTTCAAAAAAATAGCAGTGTGGCATTCAATCACTGAGGTCATCAATTTTGTGAAGAAACAGGTGTGAATCAGGTGGCCCCTATTTAAGGATGAAGCCAACACTTGTTGAACATGCATTTGAAAGCTGAGAAAAATGGGTCGTTCAAGACATTGTTCAGAAGAACAGCGTACTTTGATTAAAAAGTTGATTAGAGAGGGGAAAACCTATAAAGAGGTGCAAAAAATGATAGGCTGTTCAGCTAAAATGATCTCCAATGCCTTAAAATGGAGAGCAAAACCAGAGAGACGTGGAAGAAAACGGAAGACAACCATCAAAATGGATAGAAGAATAACCAGAATGGCAAAGGCTCAGCCAATGATCACCTCCAGGATGATCAAAGACAGTCTGGAGTTACCTGTAAGTACTGTGACAGTTAGAAGACGTCTGTGTGAAGCTAATCTATTTTCAAGAACCCCCCGCAAAGTCCCTCTGTTAAAAAAAAGGCATGTGCAGAAGAGGTTACAATTTGCCAAAGAACACATCAACTGGCCTAAAGAGAAATGGAGGAACATTTTGTGGACTGATGAGAGTAAAATTGTTCTTTTTGGGTCCAAGGGCCACAGGCAGTTTTTGAGACGACCCCCAAACTCTGAATTCAAGCCACAGTACACAGTGAAGCATGGGGGTGCAAGCATCATGATATGGGCATGTTTCTCTTACTATGGTGTTGGGCCTATTTATCGCATACCAGGGATCATGGATCAGTTTGCATATGTTAAAATACTTGAAGAGGTCATGTTGCCCTATGCTGAAGAGGACATGCCCTTGAAATGGTTGTTTCAACAAGACAATGACCCAAAACACACTAGTAAACGGGCAAAGTCTTGGTTCCAAACCAACAAAATTAATGTTATGGAGTGGCCAGCCCAATCTCCAGACCTTAATCCAATTGAGAACTTGTGGGGTGATATCAAAAATGCTATTTCTGAAGCAAAACCAAGAAATGTGAATGAATTGTGGAATGTTGTTAAAGAATCATGGAGTGGAATAACAGCTGAGAGGTGCCACAAGTTGGTTGACTCCATGCCACACAGATGTCAAGCAGTTTTAAAAAACTGTGGTCATACAACTAAATATTAGTTTAGTGATTCACAGGATTGCTAAATCCCAGAAAAAAAAAAATGTTTGTACAAAATAGTTTTGAGTTTGTACAGTCAAAGGTAGACACTGCTATTTTTTTGAACACACCCCTTTCAACTAATTGCCCAATTGCACAGCCTTAAGAGCGTGCATATCATGAATGCTGGGTCTTGTTTGTTTTCTGACAATCTACTGAACCTACTGGTAACTTGTTTGCCACGTAGCAATAAAAAAATATACTAAAAACCTTGATTATTCTGGTTAGTCACATTGTACTGCTATTATTTTGAACAATACTGTACATCATTTTCAGAGCTCGCATGGTATCTGTGTAGGGTCTCACAGAATTACAGTAAGAATCGGCTACCAATCGACCTGATATTTGAAGTGTTCAGTTGCAACTGCTGGGAGAAGGACATACCGTGCCATCCGCAGTCTCAAAAACTGTTTTGGGTCTGCTGACGTTATGACAGGTGTGTTAGGTGCTGGTCCCCGGTAAATTCTCTCTTGCATTTGTACCATTTTAGCTCTAGATGTAATCTCAGGTTGATGTGGTAGGTGGAACTCTCTCTTGTCTGGATAATGCCTGTGTATGAATTGAGGGTTGTCGTCAGAGTAATGAACAGCTTCAGCAGACTGTGATGACCTCCGCGGGATAACACAATAGCTCTCACTAGCATGTGTTTTTTCTAACCTGGGTGATTCTGCCTTGTCAGCTGCTCACACTGGACAGATATGTGATGGAAAACATCCCCAGAACATGCTGAAGGCTCTCTCTGGGTAACTGATGAATGCTGGCTGTGTGTCGGTTGGGGGTTCTTAGTTCTTAGTAGAGGCTGACACTGGGGTCACGGAGCGGTGAGGAGTCTCTATTCCTGTGGTGATCTGCTAGATCTCCTGCTTTAATGTAGCATTCCTTGAGGCCTTGTAGTGCAGACAGGATATCGGGTAGGATGTGGAAATGTCGCTCACCACTGTCTCTCTTCACGTCTTTCACACATAGACTTAATGTCACTTAATGTCAGATAGCTGTTGAGCTTGAAGTTGAAACTCATCCTTCTCTGATTGTGTATCTGTCTCTTGCCATTCATCTTGAAAAAGCAGATCCAGATGTGCAGCTGGTACTGCTCTCTTCACATAGCCTGATCTAGGGATTTGATAATCTGCCAAATGTTTATGTGGCCTTATTTGTCGTCGAGGGCGAACACAGGAGGATCTGGCTTGGAATTGTATGTCATCTCTCTGCTGTGATTCACCAATCTGGCTCGAAGGACCATTTGAAATATAGGAAGTTCGGAAGTGCATTATTTGGATGGGTGTGAAACACACCAGGCAGTCAGTTAGGACTGAATGAGCCAACTCTTAACTGAAGAGGCACCAAGCAATGTCTAGGTTCTCTTTAGTTTACTGGAGAATTTTGAGTATAAATGTGTGGTTCTGCAATAATTAAACAAGAAAATAAATTCTGATATATACATACAGGTGTTACACAAATATAAACACATCCATTTGAATAATGAAACACTAATCAAATGAACATAGCAATGACATTAAGTATTCTGAACAGGTCTTAGTGTTAATTATTTGAATGTCCACAATAGAGTGCTATTAACACGTGAATGCAGCTTAACCATGCATAAATTAATAAAAGCAAGCAACAAACATGATAATCGTTTTAATCGTTATGATAATAATCATCTCCAAATAGCCGTACATACAGCAATAATGGTGTGCAATAAACATCTCGTACTGAATCGGAACGTAGTAAAACTTAGAAATACACTTAATAGGAAGATTAATGCAGTCAGGATGGTAATCGACAGCTCTTATGAACTGGAAAAAATGGACGATTTTTCACAGAAAATATAATCTAAACTCAGTTTTCCACATGCACGCACACAGTAACCCAATATAAATCACAACTTAATGGCAATTCAGTGTGGATTTATAAGTATTAAAAGTCTGAAAATGGCGGACTTTCCACTCTCACACAAGTGACGCAGCTGATGTCCACTTCTTCAGAAGCACGGGATGATGTGGTAGCATCGAACACTCTGATTGGTTGGGATTATCCGGGACATTCAAGAATATTTGGGCCTTTTGTACAAACACAGCTCATTGGCATTAAAAGGAACCTGCACTGAAACCACTCACTCAAAAACAGAGCTGTTTTTGATGGTAAAAATTGTCTCTACAATTGAGAAATTTTATCTAAAGAATGTTATAGACTTTTTATTAAGACCCCAAAGAGTCATAACAACTTGTGGAAAATGGGCATGCGATGACCCCTTTAAAATGTGAGTCTCAAGGTATCCTTTACGCAGGAAACACTTTCCACACTGAGAGCAGGTTCAGTTCAGTTCATTTCATTTATTTCCCAAAGGCAATTTGGTTGCAGCAATCAAAAATTTCACATAAACAACGAAAAAACACAATACATTTCCTTCCTGAAAAATTATTACATCAATGTTTTGTCCACATTAAATAACCTTAGTTTCCACAAGCAACACAATCTTTGCCGCCTCCTCTTACACAAAACCTCAGTAATGGGAGAGAATTAAAATGTGTTATCAAACACAGTAGGGGTGGTCCGATTGTTAAGGCCGGGCATACACTGTGCGATTTTCATCCGATTTTGAGCTGAATTCTGACTCGTGCGATTCTTTTCTGGGTTGGTCCGATTTTCAGCATTTTCATGCGTCGTTTGTCGTGCAGTGTACAAGAGGAAACGAGAGGCAATTAACCTCTCCTGACCGGCAATCGGTTGGTCGGATGTATTTCTAACATGTCAGAAAATTTGGTCACCTCTGGTGAGATAGCGCACTGTTGTAGCTATGAACCGATTTTCCACGTATCCCTCACTGCGCATGCATGACACCATAAACGAAACCATGGTGACACGGTGTGTAGCGTGGACTGAAGTGATGGAGGGAAAACTTGTGGAGTTATGGCAAATAAAAATAAAAAAGAGGGAAGAAAACGCCTGCTTACCTCCAGTTCACGTTGCAAAATGGATAAACCTTTGGCCACGGCCTCCGAGCCACCTGCGCATCTTGATATGTCTACGCCCTTTTTTTTTTTTTCTTTTTTGACGTTTCAGCACACAGAATTGCGCATATCACCAAAGCAGTGCGTTTATCCCGGGAAAGCATGGTTATTCAGAAACCGCCACAAACATCTGGGTTCTGAGGGATCTCATGTGTTGATTCAGTTGATTCCTCACGTATAGTGTGAGCAGTCAAATCACAACTCAACGATCGGACCGTACAGTGAGCGCATAAATATCTTGAGCTTTGGCTTTATATCGCAAGCGATCTACTCGTACAGTGTGAGTTGGTACCTTGCCGAAATCGCACAGTGTATGCCCGCCTTTAGGCACATCTTGTCAATAAAGCCGGTTCTCTAATCAGCGGTAAATTCCATCAGGTGCGCGATTTCACAAAGAGCAGCTGTTACTACACAGAGCCATTGTTAACTGAAAAGATAAATAAATAAACTCTGAAAATGAATGTGGATTTGATCCTCGATCGGCATTAAACACTCTCAATACATAATCCATTAATGCTTGTTTGCTTATACTAAATAGATTTCATCCAAGAGTTAAAATCAATAGTCATCTCCTTAGTTTTAGAAACATTAAATGCAAAATATGTAAGATTACAATATCCCAAAACCACTAGAAGTGTTATATATTTTGCTGACTTGTGTACTTGCATCATCCCGAATGTTTCAAAGAAAGTTTAAAACTAGTTACACGGACAGTGGCCATAGTCTCATTGTGACACCTTACTTCATTTACCCTCCATTTCTGGTTTTGTTTGGTAGAAAACATGGAAACAACAAAGACGCTTTAATGTTGTGTGTTTTAATAGACTGGTGATGACCGCACAGAGTAGCATTATAACAGGACTTTCAAACGTATCTAGAATGAGAAAACAGTGCTGCATTTCTCTCATTCGCACGACTGTAAGCAGCAGATATGATCAACTGTGGCTTAATAAAAGCTTTCAAGCTATATGTGTGTCACGTTTGTTCGTTGGCCTTGTTTCACTTAGACGGCTTGTTTTGAATATACTCCCTCCAGCAGTGAAAAATTACATATTGTGCCTTTACAGTATTTTTCAAGAAAGCATTCTGACACCACATAATGAAATCAAACCACAGGGCCAAACATGGAGTCCTCCTCACTCAATAAGCTAACGATTATGGAATTATAGAATGCCTATTTCTAAAACTGCTTTTACAGTCTTTGTGTACAAGATAAATAATAAGGGGGAGAGGACACATCCTTGAGGTGATCCAGTTGACGTTAGTCATTCAGAAAAAACAGTCATTTACTTTAAATCCCCAAGGTGAAAGGGTTTTATGAAGAGTGGGTTACCAAATGAACCATGCAATGTCCTTTCTGTGTAAAAGTTTTTCCAAACTGAGAGCAGGTGAAAGACTTTTACCCAGTATGAATAAACATGTGCCTCTTAAGGCTTGATTTATGTGTAAAACACTTTCCACACTGAGAGCAGCAGAAAGGACTTTCTGAAGTGTGAGTTACCAAATGAGTCTTAAGGTCTTGTTTCAGTCTAAAACTCTTTCCACACTGAGAGCAGCTGAAAGACTTTATCCCAGCATGAATTAACATGTGCCTATTAAGATTACGGTTACATATGAAACGCTTTCCACAATGAGAGCAGCTGAAAGGCTTTATTCCAGTATGAACTGACATGTGGTTCTTAAGGCCTACTTTAGATATAAAACTCTTTCCACACTGAGAGCAGATGAAAGGCTTTATTCCAGAATGAATAAACATGTGATCCTTTAAGGATACTTTCCGTATAAAACTCTTTCCACACTGAGAGCAGCTGAAAGGCTTTATCCCAGTATGAATTAACATGTGCTTCTCAAGGCTTTCTTTGCGTGTAAATGTGTTTCCACACTGAGAGCAACTGAAAGGCTTTATTCCAGTATGAATAAACATGTGATCCTTTAAGCTAGCTTTCAGTGTAAAACTCTTTCCACACTGAGAGCAGCTGAAAGGCTTTATTCCAGTATGAATTAACATGTGCTTCTCAAGGCTTTCTTTGCGTGTAAAAGTGTTTCCACACTGAGAGCAGCTGAAAGGCTTTATTCCAATATGAATAAAGAAGTGATCCTTTAAGCTAACTTTCCGTGTAAAACTCTTTCCACAGTGAGAGCAGATGAAAGGTTTTATTCCAGTATGAATAAACATGTGATCCTGTAAGCTAGCTTTCCGTGTAAAACTCTTTCCACACTGAGAGCAGATGAAAGGCCTCTTGACTCCTGTTTTTTTAATGCCGCAACTCACTGATTTTTCTCCATTGACATCATGATCTTTCTGATCCTGATATTTCTCCTCCACCTCATTCAGATCTTGCCTTTCTTCTTTCATTAGGCCTATAAAAAAGAATGAAAAACAAATGGTAAATTTAAAAAATAAGAGGATAAAATATTTGTGTACAAAAACGATATCAAAACTGTCCTTTGTTAACAGTGTGCAATGAAAATAACTAAAAACACTGCATTATGCTGACAGGTCAATAGATGGTGATATCACTTTGTAGAGAAACACTACACACTGACAGCTCCAGCAAACAAGGTTTGTTTTTTGATCACTTTCTTTAATTTAACAATTTAAACATATTCATATCACTGGGAGAAACAATGTTAGTTTGGTCACTGATTCACACATGTATAAACACTTGAGACAAATAAAATCTGACTGAACTCGAATAATTGCACATCACAGATCACTGATTGGGTCTATCTCACGAATCTGTTGAAACGCCATGGCACTAATTATTTTAAATATTAGACATGCAATCTAATAACATAAAAACAAAAGAAAATACTGTTCTCTACCTTACACACAGAGTAATTTTGCATTTTATGCTGAAATTCTCATCACCACAATGTGTCTATCTATGTCTGAACTCAGACTTAAACAAATTAGAATTAAAATATTCTGAAATATTCTGACTGATGAACTCATCCTCCGCAACATTTTTGGAGAGCCATTTATACACTTTTTTTTTCCTTTGTTTTTTAAGATAAATCTTGATTTTAAATTATGCAACACGTGGCAGGACCTTCAAAATAGCACCTGCAGGTAGGCAGATCTCTTCATGTTGTTAAAGTTAAAAATTCTCTTGTCAGAAAGTGTACGCGACAAATTGATATCATTGCTGAAACGGGTAGTTTTACACATTTTGAAAAATGTTACATTCAAAAATTTCATATACTTCATTGATGTCTGATTAAATACATTGAGTAAAAAATGGCTACATTTTTGTTTTAAAACTTGATCTGCATTCAAAACACCCACTAAAAGAGTTGCGCGATAACATGCATCATCACTACAACACACCCTTTATGGCATTAGTTCTGGCTTTTGTTCACACAGGACTCATTCTGGGACTGAACCTAGATGGTATGGGGTTGCAGGAGTGCATGTGACATGGGCAGCTTACACATCTGGAAAGGCACCATCAATGCTGAAAGGTGTATCCAAGTTCTAGAACAACATATGCTCCCATCCAGACGTAGTCTCTTTCAGGGAAGACATTGCATTTTCCAACATGACAAAACCAGACCACATACAGCATCAATTACAACATCATGGCTGCATAGAAGAAGGATCCGGGTACTGAAATGGCCAGCCTGCAGTCCAGATCTTTCACCCATAGAAAACAGTTGGCATATCCTAAAGAGGAAGATGCGACAAAGTCCTTTGACATTTGAGCAACTAGAAGCCTGTATTAGACAAGAATGGGACAACATTCCTATTCCTAAATAGGGATGGGTATCGTTAAGGTTTTAACGGTATTACTACTCTTACCGATACTGCTTAACGGTCCGGTACTTTAACGGTATTCTTATCGGTACTTTGTGTTGTGTTAGGCAGTCGAAAACTTTGCATTTCTCTGTCTGCACATAATGCACTTTTGAAAAATGCTTTGACAGATTGCTTGTGTTTCCACCCTTACATGCAAAAATTTTGTTGCACTTACGACAACCAGCATTATCTGCATCAACTCTAGTGAAGTATAACCACACTTTGGAATGTTTTGCTGTCTCCCCCATCATCACTCTTTGTATTAAGCAGGAGTTTTTGTACTCTAAGGGGCCGTTTTCCACGCGTCTAAAAACGCTAGGCGCGCCGCTTGCAGTTGCACTGCTACATACAGCGATCAGCTGTTCCTTCATCTTGGCTGAGCTTCAACGTTGTTACGGAAAAGGTGAGGAAGTTACATGACCTGCTGTGCACTTGCGGCATTCTGAAAAATGAGCTTGTCAGACCGCGTGCGTGTCGCGACCGCGTCGCTTCCATTATGAGCGTGCATACCACGCACCTGCATTTGAAATAACGAACTTGAGCGCGCAAAAGACGCGATATGTGAACAGCCCCTTCGTGTGTGTGTGCGCCGTGCTCGTTCTTGTTGTGTGTTTGTGACTGACAGACAGCCTCCGCGGCGAGTATGAGTGATCTCGCAGATCTCACAGACAAATGTCTTAATATCGCAAATTAGAAATGTTTGGTAAGATAAAATGTGACGATAACATCAATAAGCAAATCTCTTCGCCATCGTCACTCTTTATTACTAAGCGAGAGTTTTCATACTGTTATGTCTGTGGGTGTGCCCCGCTCGTTGTGGTGTGTGTGTGTGTGTGTGTGCGTGTGTGTGTGTGTGTGTGACTGACAGACAGCCTCTGCGGCGCGCATGAGCGATCTCGCAGATCTCACAGACAAACATCTTAATGTGATCGAACATTAGAAATGTTTGGTGAGATAAAATGTGCACGATAACATTATCAAGCAAAAATACATAGTAGCCTACATTATTTTTTTCCCCTCCAGTACCGAAAGCAGAACCGGTACGGTCAGAACTTACCGATACTACAGTCTTTCATAATTTAGCCCCGGGGCCAGTTTAATACCGGGTTTCGGTACCCATCCCTATTCCTAAACTTGAGCAACTTGTCTCCTCAGTCCCCAGATGTTTGCAGACTGTTATAAAAAGAAGAGGGGATGCCACACAGTGGTAAACATGGCCTTGTCCCAACTTTTTGGAGATGTGTTGATGCCAGGAAATTTAAAATCTTATTTTTTCCATTAATATTATATATTTTTTCAGTTTAAACATTTAAATGTCATCTATGCTGTATTCTGAATAAAATATTGAAATTTTAAACTTATTATTTGATTACTTCCACATTGCATTCGGTTTTTATTCACAATTTCTACAGTGTCCCAACTTTTTTGGGATCGGGTTTGTACATTCCTAGTGACAAGACTGACTTCAAACAGGTGAAAGTTTGCCAATAATCACCCTTTCTGTACATAAAGTACATAATTATCAAATACAATTACTGTAATTTACCTAAAGGTTTTTTTTTTTTTTTTTTGGTTGCTGTACATTCGTAGTGACCAGACTGATTTACTAAAGGTTACATTTTCACAGTAACACCTTTACTGCTTGTATAGCACACAAATATTTTCATAAAAAACTAATTTATCAAAATTCACCTAATTCTCTTTTTTCATGTGCTAAAGGTTGTAGTACTCTTAGTGGCTTTTGATTCTACAGCAAATTATTTATATTCATATTTATTCATTTATTATTTATTTATTTGGTGTATACTGGTATATATGGTTTATGAAATGTGTATAATGTCATGGGTACTACAACATAAATATGGTTTATGAGGACAGCTCCTGTGTGCCAGTAAAACAAAAGGCTTAAAAAAAAAGTAGATTAGACGTTTTAAACCCAATCTCTGAAATCGTCAGATGATCGCTTACACATCAAGCGCTGCTTTAGCACATCAAAGCTTTCTCTGGTTTAAATTTGTTGCTACCATACACTTAGGATGTTTTTAAATAATATTTAAATGTTAAATACCCACGCTGGTTTCTACTACGAGCGTAAAAAATATATTCAGTCTCCCAGGCTCGGAGTTCAATACAGTTTCTTGATTTTGAAAAAGCAAAAATAAAGTTTAATTAAAGTAATAATTAAATCTCCTCAGTGTCAGTGCAGTTACATTTCAATAACCATTTTAAAACATGGATTTAAGACAATGTAATGATAGTTAACGTCTTATTTTTGCATAAAGGATTTGTGTATGTACCAAAAATATTATTTAAAGATGAACGCAGAATAAACACCAACCTCCTTGTTTTTCATGTTTTATCCTCCTGGCTCCTCGGGTTTTATTCTCTGGGTTTTTGGCTCCTCGCGTTTTATTCTCAAGGTTTCTGGCTACTCGCGTTTTATTCTCTCGGTTTCTGGTTATTCTACTGGTTTCTGGCTCCTCTGGTTTTATTCTCCGGGTTTCTGGCTCAGGTTTTATTCTCCGGGTTTCTGGCTCCTCGGGTTTTATTCTCCGGGTTTCTGGCTTCTCAGGTTTTATTCTCCGGGTTTCTGGCTTCTCAGGTTTTATTCTCCGGGTTTCTGGCTCCTTGCGGTTTATTCTCCAGGTTTCTGGCTCCTCACGGTTTATTCTCCAGGTTTCTGGCTCCTCACGGTTTATTCTCCAGGTTTCTGGCTCCTCGTGGCTTATTCTCCGGGTTTCTTGCTCTTCGGGTTTTATTCGCCGGGTTTCTGGCTCCTCGGGTTTCATTCTCCAGGTTTCTGGCTCCTTGGGTTTTATTTCCGGGGTCTCTGGCTCCTCTTGGTTTATTCTCCGGGTTTCTGGCTCCTCTGGTTTTATTCGCCGGGTTTCTGGCTCCTCTGGTTTTATTCTCCAGGTTTCTGGCTCCTCGTGTTTTATTCTCCAGGTTTCTGGTTCACTCGTGTTCTCTTTACTCTCCTCTTTAACAAACATCATCTTCACAGCAGCAGATCTCAGTTCAGATGATACTCCTCCAAATATTCCTGCTTTTCATCAAAACGTAGTCACTACTGTGAGGATGACAATATTACAGTTATTACATTTACATTTAGTCATTTAGCCGATGCTTTTATCCAAAGCGACTTACAATTGCTATACATGTCAGATGTCACACGCCTCTGGAGCAACTAGGGGTTAAGTGTCTTGCTCAGGGACACATTGGTGTCTCACAGTGGATTCGAACCCGTGTCTCTCACACCAAAGGCATGTGTCTTTATCCACTCTGCCCACAGCACGCTTGATTGGAGAGAGGAGAGAAGAAAAAAAAGTGATGTGTCATACAGCCAAGTATGGTGACCCGACAGCTGTGTCCCAAAGTTGAGTGTACACACTTCAAAGGCCGCGGACTTGGAAGACCAGGTCTCCGAAGTTCACGAAGGGCCCTTCGAAGTGCGTGAGATGGTTTGCTGGAGGTTCCCGATTAGCCAGAAACTAAGCCTTTTTTTTTTTTTTTTTTTGCACATGCCTACCTGAAGGGTTAATTGTCCCAGCTAGTGATCATCTGTAAAAATAAATTTGACCTCTTCCCAAAACTGTGATAAAAAGGTAAAAAAAAAAAAATATATCCATTCCACTATCACTTTTAATATTGAAAAATTTGTTTGTTTTTCCCCCCAAATCAGTAACATTTATGAACTTGCCTTGGCAATTAAAGAGTTACAATCTTGGATTTTTTTTTAAACATTTGGTAGTTTTGATCAGACCTACATGTATTATTAAGATACCATTTGAATAGCCTATTATTTGGGAAATATAGTAAATATATATAACATTTGCCATCAATTTAAGAAAACACAAACAACTTAGCAAATGGTGATAATGTTTGTTAATGAAAGAGATTTATTTAAAGAGAGCACGGGACAAATTTACATTTAAAGTAGCAGCGCTACTCGTGAACGAGTCATTATCTGGCTCGGCTCAATGTTCATCTTCAATTCTCTCTTCACAGCAATTCAGTCAGTGTGCTGTTTGAGTAAATGAATTACACCGGGATATTGGTTTGTTTGAACTCAGAGGGAGTGTCAGCCACATTAAAAAAAAGTTAACAGCTTAAGTCATTTGTGGATTAATGCGTATTAGAGATTTCGAACCGTTTAAAACTATTCAGTTCGATTTGGTGAACTGAATGATTCGTTCGCGAACTGGATATCACAAACTGCTTTGTTTTGAATTCTCTCACACAACAGACACGGAAGAGAAGACAATGCTGAATAAAGTCGGCGTTTTTGCTATTTTTGGACCAAAATGTAGGGGTACTCCGATCGGCCGTAAATCCACTTCATTTTCAGCGTTTATTTTCTCTATAGAGCTTGGGAAATTACGTCACTGCTCATTGCATTCTGGGTAGTCGCAGCCATTTTTTGGGGCACGCTTATCAGTAAAAGTGAAAGTGACATGACATACAGATCAAGTGTAAGATTACATATAAAGAAAAACTCAACAAGGAAGCAAAGATGCGGTATTTAGAAAAAAATCAAGACAATCAACGAACTCAATCTGCACGAACACAAAGAGTGGTTGGATGATCTTAAAGAGCTGCCACTCGTAACCTTCCCCAATGTGTTTTCTAACCTTGTTTGTAGTGTCAGAGCGTACACCTCTGATCAGTTTAAAAAATGATAAATCTCTCGAGTCTCACCTGCAATTTACAAATGGATGGGTGCAGAACCTACACATTTTCCGCGTCAAAGAGCGAGTTACACTGCCCCTTCACTTTTTAATATGCATTATTGTAAACTGTACAAATTAACCTCAGTGTGTTATGATGCACAAATAAAGATATACAGAATTGATCAATTTTGTCGTTTATTACTGTAACAGGTGGTATGCAATATGCATAACACTGATAATGCAGGAGATGTGGTTCATGCATAGGTAACATTTAATGTAAGTCTGTCAAATCGATTAATCACATCCAAAAAAAAAGTTGTTTCTATAACGTACATTTCTATATATATAACGTACATTTCTATATATATATATATATATATATATATATATATATATAAAAATGCACATACATACGTGTGTATATCAGACCAAAGGGACAATCCTTCTTTTCCTTCTTACTGCTGCTAACCAAGCTATGTGACGCCGCTTTGTTAACGGAGACCTGAGATCAAGGTGCGGTTTTCCAGCAGGAAAGCTGAAAAATCGCACTCCATTCAAATTATTTTTCCATGCCGGTCATGAGTACGAGTATGGTAGTTAATTACACAACAAGGTTTTACCATTGTATCTTATTTTTTAGCTGTAGAGAGCAAACAAAACAGTCTATTATCAATCCAATACAATACATACAGCAGCGTCCGTGTCCTAAAGTCCCAGAATGCATTGCGTTGCTGACGTCATGTTCCCAAGCTCTATACAGCTGACATTTTGCCAATACTTCTTAAGAACACCGTTAGTGCCACGCTCAACTATTTACCTCAATCACCGTCTTTAAACAAGTGCACTAACTTTCCAATTGTTGCAGCTCACATGAAGTAAGTTGGTTTTCATTTACTACAACCTTGTAAAAATCATTAATGTCAAAGAACGACTGGGCATTGTTTACGTTGGAATTTGCAGACGGTCCCTTAAACAATGCGAATATCCATAGATATACATAACTTGAAAATAACTTTATTGCACAAACAGATTTGAAATGCCTAAGAAAAATGATATCAATGAAATCGCAGATGCAATAATTGATATTGGTTCGCATTCATTCTCCTCACAGATCACGAGACTAACAGCAACATAAACATGAAATCGCTGTTCTTAATGAACTCCGTGTGTTTTCCTCACATAGAGCTACTTACTGCCTTCTGCTGCTCTAAATGTCTTAAGTCAGAAAACACACAAACAGCTTACTAGATGACACAAACACAAACAAGACAGAAATGAGCTCGTGTACTGTTCAAACATACAGTGTAAAGTGTGTTTTCCTGTTGTTTAAAGATGAGAAATACCATGAACTGCTCCCCTCTCCTCAGAAGATCGCTGCAGCTGCGTCCGAAAGATTTGAGGACTCTTAGTTCACGGTTTCTGCTGAAAGTTATTTGTTCCTTAGCTCTCACTGAATCCAGGACTGCAGCCGTTGAGCTCAAGTAGAAAAAAAAAGAGGAGTTTCTTCTTTTTTTATTTAATAGCGGACTGCAACCAAGATTAAGGTGCATACCGCCACCTACTGTACTGGAGTATGTATAATCATGTCATTTTACAATTTCAGATTGTATTCCACAACCCTGAGTCTTTTAAAAATTTAAATAGTGCCTTCCTCGTAATTCTTGATTCCTCCCCCTTTCCTTCTAGTCCCAGTATCCCTACCAGATTCCACTCCCGCCCTGTCTCCTGAACCTTATCTTTAAACTCCCGTCTTTCCACCTCATTCAATTCACCGTAAAATATTACATGTTCAACATTTCCTTTAACCCCACAGTTTTCACAGTTCTCACTATTCCTTTTCCCCATTAAAAATAATGTGCCATTCAGCCCTGTGTGATCCACTCTCAATCTTGTCATTACAATTTCCTCTCTCCTGGTCTTTTCCATGTAATTCTTTATACTGACAGTTTTTTGTATTTTATAATATATCCTACTTTCCAGTCTTCCTCCCACCATTTCTGCCATATTTCAAGTCCTTTCTCCTTAACCACTGCTTTATCTTCACCTTTTCCTAGTGGAAATTGTAATTATTATTTCTTTTAGCAGCGCCTTTATCCAGTTTGTCTGCTTTCTTGTTCCCTTTAACCCCTTCATGTGCTGGCACCCAGCAAAACTGTACATCTGTGCCACCCCGATGTAATCTAAATAAACTGAGAAAAGGTTCTACTAGTAGATCTTCTCTTACCGATGTCATTGACTGAATACTTTTAATGACAACTAAAGAGTCTGTGCATAGCACGTTTCAACCTACTGTAGTGCAATAATGGCTGCCACTATTTACATTTACATTTACATTTAATCATTTAGCAGACGCTTTTATCCAAAGCGACTTACAAATGAGTACAATAGAAGCAGTCAGGTCAACAAGAGAACAACAACAGAATACAAGTGCCATGACAAGTCTCAGTTAGTCTAGTATAGAACGCATAGCCAGGTGTATATAGTTTTTTTTTTTTTTTTATTAAATGAAAAAAAAGGAAAAGTACTGGTGCTAGTAGGTTAAGTGCAGGCGAAAAAGATGAGTCTTTAGATGTTTCTTGAAAATGAGTAAAGACTCAGCTGTACGAATTGAGATTGGGAGGTCATTCCACCAGCTGGGTACAGTCCAGGAAAAGGTCCGTGAGAGTGATTTTGAATTTCTTTGGGATGGCACCACAAGGCCTATATATTTCTGCTGTATATACAGATAACCGATCAAAGAGTCTTTTGGAGAGATTTATTTTAAATTCTGGGATATCTATTCCAACTGCCACACAATCCTGTTTGTTCTTGGATCTGTCTGTGTAAATTTTTAAATAATCATAATAACTGTTTCTTATGTAAATGCTTGTTTTAACTACCACTTCCTCCATTCTCCATTCACTTTTCTATTATATTAATTTCATCCTTTATTTTTGGAAACAGCCATGGTGGAATACTACTAACTGAACCGACCATGGTGAAATCTAAGGCTTCCTTTTCATATTCCCTCACTCTCATTTCCCTTGTCCATCCAAACCCAAGCCCCTGAAACTTGGAATACTCCCAACATTCCTGTATTGTTTCTTTTGCTGGGTTTTCTTTCCCACTTTCTTTTAATCTGATCCAATACGCCATCGTTTCTCTCCTCTTAACTCCAGTGGCATCTCTCCTGCTTCTATGAGTATAGCATTAATCCTCTATATTGTAATCAATAAATTTTTCCCAATATCGTTTTTGCTGGTGCTCCATAAACTACACAACCATAATCTACTGATGACTTCAGGCAAGCCCTATAGATATTAATTTAATGACTGCCTGTCTGCACCCCAGGCACATCCAGCCACAGCTCTCAGAAGATTTATAACTTTTTTGCATTTAGTTTCCAAGTGCTTTATATGTGTTTTCCATGTACACCTACTATCGAACCATAGTCCCAAGTCCTTAAATTAATTTACTTTCACCATTGGCTGCTCATATAATGTAAACCTTTCACCATGGTATTTGCGCTTCTTTGTAAACATCATATAACAAGATTTTCTTGTCTACATCTTGAATCCTCACTAATATGACCACATTTCTACTTGCCTAAATGCTTTCCTTACAAAGGAGACCTGTGCAAGATCACTGCACTCAGCCTCCTCCAGCTCCAGACCTGTGTGAGAACACTGCCCTCAACCTCCTCCAGCTCCAGGAGACCTGTGTGAGAACACTGCCCTCAATCTCCTCCAGCTCCAGGAGACCTGTGTGAGAACTCTGCACTTATCCTCCTCCAGCTTCAGGAGACCTGTGAAAGATCACTGCACTCATCCTCCTCCAGCTCCAGGAGACCAGTGTAAGATCACTGCACTCATCCTCCTCCAGCTCCAGGAGACCTGTGTGAGAACACTGCCCTCATCCTCCTCCAGCTCCAGGAGACCTGTGTGAGAACACTGCACTTATCCTCCTCCAGCTTCAGGAGACCTGTGAAAGATCACTGAAATCATCCTCCTCCAGCTCCAGGAGACCTGTGTGAGAACACTGCACTTATCCTCCTCCAGCTTCAGGAGACCTGTGTGAGAACACTGCACTTATCCTCCTCCAGCTCCAGGAGACCTGTGTGAGAACACTGCACTTATCCTCCTCCAGCTTCAGGAGACCTTTGAAAGATCACTGCACTCATCCTTCTCCAGCTCCAGGAGACCTTTGAAAGATCACTGCACTCAGCCTCCTCCAGCTCAAGACCTGTGTGAGAACACTGCCCTCAACCTCCTCCAGCTCCAGGAGACCTGTGAAATATCACTGCACTCATCCTCCTCCAGCTTCAGAAGACCTTTGAAAGATCACTGCACTCATCCTTCTCCAGCTCCAGGAGACCTGTGTGAGAACACTGCACTTATCCTCCTCCAGCTTCAGGAGACCTGTGAAAGATCACTGCACTCATCATCCTCCAGCTCCAGGAGACCTGTGTGAGAACACTGCACTTATCCTCCTCCAGCTTCAGGAGACCTTTGAAAGATCACTGCACTCAGCCTCCTCCAGCTCAAGACCTGTGTGAGAACACTGCCCTCAACCTCCTCCAGCTCCAGGAGACCTGTGAAATATCACTGCACTTATCCTCCTCCAGCTTCAGGAGACCTTTGAAAGATCACTGCACTCATCCTTCTCCAGCTCCAGGAGACAAGTATAAGATCACTGCACTCATCCTCCTCCAGCTCCAGGAGACCTGTGTGAGAACACTGCACTTATCCTCCTCCAGCTTCAGGAGACCTGTGAAAGATCACTGCACTCATCCTCCTCCAGCTCCAGGAGACCTGTGTGAGAACACTGCACTTATCCTCCTCCAGCTTCAGGAGACCTTTGAAAGATCACTGCACTCAGCCTCCTCCAGCTCAAGACCTGTGTGAGAACACTGCCCTCAACCTCCTCCAGCTCCAGGAGACCTGTGAAAGATCACTGCACTCATCCTCCTCCAGCTCCAGGAGACCTGTGCAAGATCACTGCACTCAACCTCCTCCAGCTCCAGGAGACCTGTGTGAGAACACTGCCCTCAACCTCCTCCAGCTCCAGGAGAAATGTGTAAGAACAATGCACTCATCCTCCTCCAGCTCCAGGAGACCCAAGCCCTGCTGGATGCTGTGCTCATGATCAATAATCACATCTCTGCATTCGACTAATCTGCAGAAATCCCACTCGCTGTGAAATGGGAGCGACCAGACAACAGAGCATTCTGCATGGTCTTAAAGCCTCCTCCAGTGGCTACGTTCGCAATTCAAACAATGATTTGTAAAAATAATAGATGTGATCCCAAATAGTCGACGAATCCATGCTTTGATTCAAGGAGCCTGATTCGACTACCAATCTAACTGTCAAATATTTGTGGGGTGTTATTGATTATGCCATTTTGACTATATGGGGGAGCTCAAATGTCTGATTTCACATAGAACTACTGGTTTTCTCCCGATAAGTTAATATACAGCCTTTTATGATAAAGTTGTAACAATCTGAAAAGAAAGACGCTTCAAATTAATATTTTAAAGTGCGTGGATATATCCAACCACCCCTATAGATTTATGTTCAGTTACCATAATCTGTGACCGACAGGGGAGCCTCTTGGCGCAGGGATTTAAACCTTTACCAAGACTCAAACTGACACAGACTAGAGACTAGATTTTTTCGAACAGGTAGGGTACAAGTGATTTCAAAACATTTCAGCCGGTGTACATATATCGTGGATATATTATTTACCTGTTATAAGATGTATTTGGTTTTGAGTCAGTACGGATGTACTGTTACTTCCTCTACAGTCAAAAGTCTGGGTGTTATATTAGACAGCAACTTGTCTTTTGAAAATCATATTTCCCATTTTACAAAAACTGCATTCTTCCATCTTAGAAACATTGCCAAGCTACGAAACATGTTACCTGTTTCTGATGCAGAAAAGCTAGTTCATGCATTCATGACCTCTAGACTGGACAGGTGGTTGTCCTGCTTCTTCAATAAACAAGCTACAGGTAGTCCAAAATGCAGCAGCTAGAGTCCTTACCAGGTCAAGAAAATATGATTATATTACCTCAATTTTACAGTCTCTGCACTGGCTACCTATTATGTTCCATATCAGTTACAAATTATCATTACTTACCTATAAGGCCCTAAATGGTTTAGCTCCTGCGTACCTAACTAGCCTTCTACCACGCTACAACCCATCACGCACCCTAAGGTCAAAAAACGCTAAAAGAGGTAGAGCTTTTTCGCATTTGGCTCCCAAACTGTGGAATAGCCTTCCTGATAATGTTCGGGGTTCAGACACACTCTCTCTGTTTAAATCTAGATTAAAAACGCATCTCTTTCGCCAAGCATTCAAAATAATTTATCTCTTAAATTGTGAGTGTAGTTGCATCTGATCAAATGCGCATTCTTATTCTTTAGCTTGGTTTAAACTAATTAATTTAACTTTGTTGGAACAGCAGCTATGCTAATGATGTCTCTATGTATTTCTCTGTTTTGCGTAACTAGAATTTACACAAGCTCCAGTCTGGATCTAGAACACCTGAGAAGAGATAATGCTGACCCCTCAGAGGACCCGGATGATGCTAACCCTAAATCAAAAAACAGAACTAACAAATATTGGTACAAGTGTGACTGCATCATATAATAATTGCTGTTAATAATGTTCATAGTCTGGCTGACTACGTCTTGTATAAATTTTTCTGAAAAATCCTGTCATACATGCACAAACTGACAGTCACCACTTATAAGCTAGTACTAAATATTGTAGAAACGTAATTTTCTGTAAAGTTGCTTTGCAATGATTTGTATTGTAAAAAGCGCTATACAAATAATCTTGAATTTAATTTAATTATATCATCCGCCAAGTTGTCTCTACATTTTACATAGTGCCGGAAAGCAGATTCTGTCAGCTCTTGAATCTCCATTACACGTGTCCCTACAAAAACTTAGAAGCAGCATGAGCTGGATTTCAACCATGTTTGCACCGTGGTGGAGTCTGACCAGATTTTAACAGAGTGAATGGGGATTGTAAAGGCCGATTTATACTTCTGCGTCGAGTGTACGCCGTAGTGTACGTCGTAGGCTACGCATGTAGGCGACGGCGTCATGAGCATTTATACTTCTGTGTATGTCTGTTCTGCTCTGCAGTTACACCGCCGAAACGCTAATTGACGCGAGCGGGTTCCACTGTGTTCACATTGCTCGATCCTCGCGGGCTTCTACGACCAATGGTGACTAACAGAGAGCAGATCATGTTGGAGCTAGAGCTTATCGAGGTCCAAAAACTGTTAATTTTTGTTAAGTTACTAAAACTAAAAGGCAGAAACGAGAGAAGGCGTCGGAGGAGATGGTACATGCGACTCGTGAACCAGTTGAGACAGAAAGAGGGTGAATTTTCTGTGCTTGTCCTACCTGGTCAACTTGTTGTGTAAATTGTATTGGTGTAAAATATAATGCACCAATAAATTACATGAAACCATTTAAATAAAGCCCAGCTTTAAAGTCATGTCATTGTTCCTCTATTTACATTAACCTACACAATACAATCTGCAAACAGCAGGGATAGATTTTTTTTTTAAGTTTGTACTATACATACAAATGGTCGAACTATGTATATGATAATACATCATGTAAAGGTGCAATGGTCTATAATTGTTTACATTAAATAAATGCAAAAGAGCAAACTATACAAATAAATTAACTGTAAGATCTTAATTTACTGTAACCTGAACCATAAAATATGCATACAGCAGGAACCAACATAATTGGTTCAAACTATATACACAAATTGTTTAATGTAAAAGATAGTAAAAAAGAGGTACATGATTTGGTGTGAACAGACAATAAATAAAGCTAAAGTGCATACTACATACAAAAATGTGCAAACTTTATACCCTCCACAAATAGTAAAACAAGATAAAATATTAATGGATGCAAAAGTGCAAACTATACACAAAAAAAATAAAAAAGTGCAAACTGCAGATACAGGGCATTTCCATATGCGCAGATTTAAAAGGTTGAACGTTGTCAACGTAGGCACAATTGTTGCTGCCACTCAAAAAGTATTTTCAACGCGTCGAACATTGCCTGTGCTCTGTGTTCCTCTGGCACCCTCCGTAGCATATCTGCAACAGTTTGTCCAAACCGGTCATCTCATCATTGCCTTGACACAGTCTCTGTTGGGGCTCCACCAGCCATTCCTCCAACTGAGCCTCCAACCGAGCAACCTGCGCTTGGACCCAGTCATCTTTTTCTTTTCTCTTCCTTTTTTGTGCCATTCTTGGACTAGGGGACGGAAGAGATGGCTGGTGACGGGGGCTACCACTTGGTAATTGGTCATCATCGCTGTTGGCTGGAGGTCTCACATCCGATAAACCAGTGGAGTTTGAGCTGGTATCAGTCCCATCCTCTGATTATGAAAGAAATAACAAATAGTATAATTTATATATAAAAGATGATGTATTCAATTAATCGCTTGGTCACTTGGTCCATTTCAATGTTCGCTCTTCACTGAATTTCGGAATTAAAAAATGGCGGGCGGTCCAGAGTGCAGAAGAACATTCCAGAAATGTGTAGGAGGAAACGTGATACTACCAAGCCGACCAATCACAGATCTTGCGGTCCGCGTCGTCGTGACGTGTAATTACATTTTTGAGGAGGTGTGCGTCAGGGTACGGCATAGGGTACGGGGTATGGTACACGTCAATGCGTATGCTACGCCGTACCTACTACGCGACGCAGAAGTATAAATTGGCCTTAAGTTCTGCAAATAGGAGTTTGGAAAGTTGAGAACCACAAAGAGCTGCACATAACTCCAGACGGGGTATGGACTGCTGCTTGCGAGAAGTGACTCTAGACCTGGCAGGTATAAAGGCAACTTCAACTTGTCCCTCTTTACTCTTGGTCCCCAGGTAAGCCACTGAAACATATGCCTGTTCTGAAGCATCACAGAAGACATGAATCTCATGCCTACAGGACAGGTGATCCATCTTTGAGCTGAAGTAACATCTGGGCAGAGATATCTCATCTAGTCCGTTCAACTCTTTCTCCCATTCACACCACAAGGTAAAAATGGGTGGGTTTTACTCGGGACTTGGAGCCATAATGACCGTCTCTCCTCTTGGTTGATGAGTCTGGAGCATAAGTACCTGTTCTAGAAGTATCATCCTGAACTTGGAGCTCGCACTCCAACCAATCCTTAAAGTCAAGAAGAGTAGGAACTGTTATTCTTGATGGGTGAACATACCTCTTGCAACTGGTCCTAAGCTTTTGTGGAAGTTTGTCTTGTAGCCTGGACACATGCGAACCACATTCAAATTCAGCTGCCCCTTCTGACCCCTGCTGCTCTAGCATACTGTTATGGTGTAAGGGTGTGTGGGTTTTTTTTTTTTTTTTTTTCTCTTGTGATTTCTTCTAGGTAATGGCGTAATGAACAACACCCGTAATAGATCAGGACGTACGAATAAAAGTGCCTCTGAGACGTGGGTGGAGGCACGTGGGAAGTGACATCATCCCATGCTGCCACTTGATCGTGCGTTGTTTATGGATCTGTCGTCAGTAATTAAATTGATGTGTTAATTTTAAATGTAAACCCCCAAAATTTAGAGGGGGTAAAGGTCATAGAAGCAGTCCGACAACAAATGAGCAGAGAAGGTAAAAGAATGGATAGCTTATCAGTACGTCTAAAATTGGAGGGAAAAGAAGTACCAGATCGGATTCGAAGTTGGGTTATATCAGTTACCCGATAAGGCAGTATATAGCCCCTCCTTTGAGGTGTTATAATTGTCAACATTATGGACATACTGCGTTAGTGTGTAAGTCTAAAATGAGGTGTGCGCGTTGTGGAGGAGAGCATGAATTTGGGAAGTGTGGAGAGGGAGTTGGATTGAAGTGTTGCAACTGTGGAGGTAATCACAATGCGGCATATGGAGGTTGTGAGGTGAGGAAAAAGGCAGTGGAAGTTCAACAGGAAAAGACAAAGAATAATGGGACATATGCTGAAGCTGTGAAAGCGGTAAATAATAGATATAGACAAAGTGGAACTGAGAGACTGGGGTATGGGAAAATAAATGAAGATACAGGAAGAATGGATGAAGGTAGATTACCAGAAGATGCAATGATAGTTACTAAGAGAAATGTTGTGCTCTTTATGGTGGAAGTAATTAATTGTACAGCACAAACAGAAAGGAGAACAGAAAAGCTACAAATAATAGTAAAAGCGGCAGAGAGATTTCTAGATATAAAGGGATTGAAATGTGAAGACATAATGAAAAACCTTACAGAATCTCAGTCAAGTCAGGAATTAGGGGTAGGCTAGTATGTTAGCTCTATTACAATGGAATGCTAGAAGCCTGTATGCTAATGGACAATAATTTAAAGGGGATATAAACCAAATGAAAGATAAACCAGATGTGATATGTATTCAAGAATCATGGTTGAATCCTAGATTAGAATTTGTCTTGAAAGGATACATAAGTGTGAGAAGAGATCGGGTAGAAGGAAAAGGAGGAGGATGTGTCAGTTTTGTAAAAGAGGGAATACCATATAGAGTTTTGGAGAAAGGGGAAACGATGGAATATATAGTAGTAGAAATATGGGTTGGAAATAAGAATTATGTTATAATAAACTTTTATAATCCGTGTAAAAAAATAACACAAGAAAGTATGGGAGCAATAAAAGGATTAAGAGGAAAAAGAGTAATATGGTGCGGGGATTTTAATGCCCATAATACTTTATGGGGAGGTTTATTGACCGATACAAATGGTATGGTCATTGAAGAGGTAATGGAAAAGGAGAATTTAGTTTGTATAAATGATGAAACAAAAACTCGTATGGGTGTAAATTTAGGGAGGGAATCAGCAATTGATCTAACTATTGTTTCTAATGAATTAGGGGGAATAATAAATTGGGAGGTATTAAATTGTACAGTGGGTAGTGATCATTTTCCAATATTAAGTACAATTGTAAATAATGAAATAAGGAAGATAAAGAAAGTAAATACAGGAAAGTGGAAATATGAGAAGGCAGATTGGGAAAAATTTGAAAGAATATGTGAGGAAGGATTGAAAATGATCAAGATGAAAGAATGAATAATAATTGAAAGAATATATACAGAAATAATATCAGTGATACAGAATGCTGCAAGAGAATGTATTCCGAAAAACAAAGGAAAAAGGGAGGGGAAAATAGTCCCATGGTGGAATGAGGAGTGTGCAATAACAGTTAAGAGGAAAAGGAAAGCATTTAAAATTCTAAGGAAAACTCACAATTGGGAAAACATGATAATATATAAAAAGGCACAAGCAGAAACTAGAAGAACAATTAGGGAAGTGAAGAAAGAATATTGGAGAGCATATTGTGACAAAATTGGGAGAAATACTCCAATAGGGGAAGTATGGAGTATGATTAAAAAGATGAGTGGCATTAGAAGAGAATACGAGTATCCTGTGTTAAGTAGTGGAGAAGAAATAGCAATAAGTGATGAGGAGAGAGCAGAAATGTTTAGAAAAGAATTTTCAAAAATAAATAGTTCGAATAATTTGATGAAGGAATGTAAGGAAATGAGGGAGAAGTTATTAAAAGAACATCCATTTATTTTAGGGAAAAAAAGAGTAACAAATAATATTCTAGATGTGCCTTTTTCATATTCAGAATTGAAGAGGGCATTAAAAAATACAAAAGCGTCAACTCCAGGACAGGATGGAATTAGTTATGTAATGTTAAAAAAGTTAAGTGAAGAATCTCTTAAAGTCATTCTAGAGTTTTACAACAGGGTATGGGAAGAAGGGACGTTACCTAAGAATTGGAAAGAAGCTGTAATAATTCCTATTAGAAAACCAGGTAAAGATCCAAGTATTCCACTAAACTACAGACCAATAGCGTTTAATGCGTAACGTTTAATGTATCATATGGAGAAGAATATTTTTTTTTCCCCATATCAAAATGGTTTTAGACAGGGAAAAAGTACAATGGACTCAATTATTAATTTGGATTCAGATATAAGGAAAGCTTTGATAAATAAAGAAACTCTAGTAGCAGTTTTCTTTGACGTAGAAAAAGCATATGATATGCTATGGAAGGAAGGTTTATTGATCAAATTAGATCAAATTGGAATAGACGGAAAATTATATAATTGGATTAAAGAGTTTTTAATGGAAAGAAATATTAAAGTAAAGATTGGGGAATATATATCAAGGAAAGGAATAATTGAGAATGGAACTCCGCAGGGTAGTGTCATAAGCCCTTTGTTGTTTATTATTATGATAAATGATGTATTTGCAACAATAGATAAGAATATAAATAAATCACTGTTCGCGGATGATGGAGTGCTGTGGTTTAGAGGTAGGAATGTAGAATACATTGTTAATAAAATGCAAGCAGTGTTAAAAAGTGTTGAGAAATGGTCTTATAAATGGGGTTTTAAATTTTCAGTGGAGAAAATTAAATATATATTTTTTACAAATAAAAGGTCAAGCATTGATTTAAAGATGAAGTTATATAATAAACAAATAGAACAAGTTAAAGATATAAGATTTTTAGGTATGTGGTTTGATGCCAAAGCTACATGGAGTGTACATATAAACAAGATGGAGGAAAAGTGTAAGAAGATATTAAACGTAATGAGGTGTATTTCAGGACAAGAATGGGGGGCTGACAGATTGGCATTAAAAACAATTTATTCAACAATGATAAGAGCAATATTAGATTATGGTTGTATTGCATACGGAACAGCAGCTAAGTCACAGTTAGGAAAGTTAGAGCGAATTCAATCTCAGGCGTTGAGAATATGTTGTGGAGCTTACCCTTCCTCTCCTGTTTCAGCATTACAGGTGGAGATGGGGGAGATGCCAATTCACTTAAGAAGGAAGCAATTGACACTGGCATACTGGGTTAATCTAAAAGGGCAGAAGGATAGTCATCCAACAAAAGGTATACTTGAAACATGTTGGGAACATGGGAAAGGGAAAGTTAACAATTTTGGTTGGATCATTAAGGATTTAGTTCAGGATATGAAATTAAATGAGTACAGTGTTATTCCAGCATTAATATTACCAACAATACCATTATGGATATTACCTCAACCCAAGGTAGATTTATTATTATTGGAATCAAGGCAAGATAAAAATGGGAGGCAGTTGGAGGCAGAGATGACAAAAGAGTATATTGGGAGTAAGTATGAACAATATGCACATGTTTTCACAGATGCATCTAAGGATCCACAAAAGGAACGGGTGGGGGTAGCGTACATCATACCCAGATTGAAAGTGGCGAGAGGGGAAAGAATATCAGATCATGTATCTGTGTTTACAGGAGAGTTACTAGCAATTATGGTAGCAATTAATAAAATAAATTAAATGGGTTTAAGTAAAACGTTAATATGCTCAGATTCAAGTTCGGCCTTGATGTGCCTGGAAGCTCAGAAATCAGATACTAGACAAGATATTGTTTTGGAAATCCTACAGATATTGTTCATGATGCAACAGGAGAATAAGATAGTTCAGTTTTTATGGGTTCCGGCACATACTGGAGTAGCAGGAAATTAAGCAGCAGACAAGTTAGCAAAACAGGCTATGGCAAAAGAAACTATAGATATGGAAATTAAATATAGCAAATTAGAAATCAAATCAATAATTAAAAGGGAGATAAATAATAATTGGCAAATGTACTGGGACAATGAGGAAAAGGGTAGACATTTACATTCAATACAACCAGTGGTAGGTAGAGGAAGGAAGACAAGTGGAAAAAGGAAGAAAGACTGTATTATTTCTAGATTAAGATTGGGACACACAGGACTTAATTCAACAATGCAAATAATAGGGAAACATCATACAGGTTTGTGTGATTGGTGTGGAATACGAGAAACAGTGGAGCATGTTCTAATTAGGTGTAATAAATATCCAGAGGAAAGAAGTAAGCTAAGAGGAGAACTGCAGATGAAAGGTAATCAGCAATTAACATTAAGGATAATTTTAAATTCAGTAGAAGGGGGTAGGTTAATAATAAAGTTTTTAAGAAGAACCAATTTGATCCATAGAATATAGAAGGGTTATAAATGTATACTTTTTTTTTTTTTTTTTTGTTACAGCATCCCTCTCTGGAATGAGATGGACTTTGCCGTAGATGGAGGAGCTGAACACGCAGCAACATTGAAAGCACAAGTCCTGATTGTTCTGGTAGTGGTGATCTAGTCTAGTGTATTTTGTCTCTGATCTATTACCCACAGTAGATGGCGGTAATGCTCTTTTTAAGAATGCGAACCGCCAAATAAGCACAAAGAAGAAGAAGAAGAAGAAGACATGTAAACCCCTAGAATTATGTAATAAAAAATATTCTTCATTATACGTTTTTGGTTTGGTCTTTGTCATTCTTGTTGCAGTTTTGAGCTGACCGTAACAAAATGGGAGCTCGTCTGGTTCTGTTTTTTTAAGAGGAAAATATTATTATATTATTTCTCCCAGTTTTGTTTTCCTCTCATAGTTATGTTTTTCCCGTTTTTTTTTCATTCACATAGACAAGTTAAATCAGCTGTGCGTTTGTTTGGATTTGTGTTGTAAAGCACGTTAGTAATTGGAAACACCTGTTTTGCGTTATCAGCAGTTAAGCTGTTTGCACGCGAAGCAGCCGACAGATCTTTGTGTAGTTTGATGCTTTTGTGAAGTTTTTCGTCTTTTCTTCCACTTTTAATGGAAAAGGATATGGCGATGGGTGAGTTAACACTTTAACATTTATTTGGAAACTGATTCATGTGGTTGAAGTGTTTTGCTCAAGAGTTTTTGTGTAGTCTGGTATCAGCAGTTGATAATTGTAAGTTCCACGAGGACTTTGTGAAAAGCGCAAGGTTAAGTGTTCGTTTACTTCTCACATTTGTGACTTTTCCTGGTTAGGCTGAAGCAACGCTTGCGTTGACCCTTTATTATTTTAGTTTGTTATTTTTGTGCCGACGCTGGGCTGAGGGCACTGCCGCAGATGTTGTCTCTCTTTGGTTTGTCCGAGAGAGGTCGGCGCTGACGGTATTAGAGTGCTTAAAGTCACTTAGCTCTTGGCTGAAGTACGAAGTCTAGGGTTGAGGTAGTATTGTTAGGTAGGTGGGAAACGTCACTAAATGTGAGAAGTTTGAGTTTGTAAATATTGTGAGTTTTTTTTTGTCTCACAATGAGTGTAGAATTGATGGATTTTTTTTGAATATCCTTCTGAGGAGGGCTTTAGTAAGCTTTCTAAAAAACAGCTATTAGAGGTCGCAGACAAATTTAAAATTCCCCTTACCATTAAAGATAAAAGTCTAAAGGAAGGACTGGGGCTGGTCATTAAGGCTGCTCTGGTAAAATTAGGCATTTTGACATGTGAATTAGGAAGCCCTTTACCTCTTATAGGTGATCAGGAACAGACTAAAAAGAAATTTCCTGAAGGGACCGTTACATCACTTACATTTGAACAACAGAAACAGTTGCTGCTCTTGGAGATGGAAAAGAATAAAATGAGTCAGGAAGTTGAATTGCGTAGGTTCGATGTGGAGGCTCCGAGGTTTGCTCTGATTAGAGAGGGTAGATTGGGAAACTACGATTCAACTCCAAAAGCTTTTGATGTGGCTCGTGCTCTTAAATTGATGCCAAAATTCGATGATAATGATTTGGATACTTTTTTTAATTTATTTGAGCGGTTGGCAAATCTTATGGGGTGGGAAGATTCTGAGCAGACGCTTCTGTTACAATGTGTGTTTTATGGTAAAGCTCAAAGAGCGTATTCCACTCTTACTGTTAGGGACAGTCAGATTTATAGTAAAGTGAAAGAAACCGTGCTAAAAGCCTATGAGTTGGTTCCAGAGGCCTATAGGAAACGATTTCGAGCTTTAAGAAAAGGGGCACAACAAACATTTACTGAGTTTGCAAGGGAGCTAAGGATTCAATTTGATCGTTGGCGCTCAGTCTCACAGGTAGAGGATTTTGATTCTCTTTGTGAGCTGTTGTTGTTGGAACAGTTTAGAAATACTTTGCCAGAAAATTTGTCTGTTTATTTAACAGAGCGAAACGTTCAGAGTGCAGAGGCTGCTGCTGTTTTAGCCGATGAATATGTGTTGACCCATAAAGATGTAAAAAGAACTAATTGGCGTCGTCCAAATAGCTCTGTGGACAATGTTTCAGTGGAGGTTCCATCTTTGCCTGCTAATGTAAAAGCTGAGAAAAAGTTAAGAGCTTTTGGTGACAAGAGTGATCAGTGTGCTTATTGCTTAAATAAGGGACATTGGAAAAAAAGATTGTCCAGCCCTTAAGGCAAAAATGAACCGTTCTAAATCTGATCTAAAACCTGCTCTTGCTGCTTCCTCGGTTACTAAAGTAGTTGAGGGGGTTGATGTAAATACTGCTCAAGGTAATTTGGTGTTGTGTAGTGATGAAAAGTTGAGTTATGCTCCTTTTATTACTGATGGTTCTGTGTCTCTGGTTGGGAGTGATGAGAAAATTCCAGTTAAAATCCTTAGGGATACTGGTGCTTCAGAGACATTTATTTTGGAGTCCGTATTACCATTTTCAGAGAGTTCCAGTACTGGGAGTGAGGTATTGATAAAAGGAATTGGTTTACAAGTTTTGTCTGTACCTTTGCACACTATGGTACTTGAATCTGAATTGATTACTGGTCAAGTTGTAGTAGGTGTGCGACCCTCTTTACCAGTGGAGGGCATAGCTGTAATCTTGGGAAATAATTTGGCTGGAGGTTGTGTAATGGGGGATGTACCACCCCCACCTATTGTAACGGATTCTCCTTCTTTACTTGAACAGGTGGATGTTGATAAACAGTTTCCTGATGTGTTCGTAACGTGTGCTGTTACTCGGGCAATGAGTAAACATGTTGACGAAAATCAGGATAAGGAACCTAGACAGATTAGGGATAGAAGGAAAGTGTTTCCTAATCTTTCTCTTCTTTTCCCTACAGTCTCTCGTCAGGAGTTGGTGGTGGCACAAAGGGAGGACCCCAGTCTGAAAGAAATGTTTTCTGAAGTGCTAGCTCCGGAAGAGGTAGAGAGTGCAATGAGTGGTTGTTTTGTTGAGGATGGCCTCCTGTTAAGAAAATGGCTATCTGGTAGGGAAGTACCCATAGGTGAGCCTTATGAACAGGTTGTTGTGCCAATGTCTCTTCGAGATACTGTGTTGCGTTGGGCACATGGAGATGTTGTGGGGCATCTTGGGGTTAATAAAACGTACAATCATTTGTTGCGTTATTTTTATTGGCCACAGTTAAAGAAAGATGTAAGGAGGTTTATTAAAACCTGTTCAACCTGTCAGCTTACGGGGAAGCCAAATCAGTGCCTTAAACCGGCACCGTTATATCCCATACCTGTAATTGATACACCGTTTCAACATCTGATTATAGACTGTGTGGGTCCATTACCTCCATCTAAGTCAGGAAGTGCATATCTTCTTACTGTAATGTGCCAGAACACTAGATATCCAGCTGCCTATCCGCTTCGTTCAATCACTACCCGTGCTATTGTTAAAGCTATGACACAGTTTATTTCTGTGTTTGGGATTCCAAGAGTTATTCAAAGTGACCAGGGATCCAATTTTACTTTCGCATATGTTTAAGTGTTGCAGCAACTTGGTGTGAAGCAAAATCAGTCTAGTGCTTACCATCCACAAAGTCAAGGGGCTTTGGAACGCTTCCACCAAACTTTGAAGTCGTTGCTGCGGGCTTATTGTGTGGAGTTAAAGGGTGATTGGGAGGAGGGGTTGCCCTGGTTAATGTTGGCAGCTCGTGAGGTGGTTCAGGATAGTCTGGGTTTTAGTCCCAACCAGTTAGTGTTTGGTCATAAAGTGCGTGGACCATTGGCTTTACTTCATGATGGTTTAAAGGAAGTATCTGACCCACCTCAGGGTTTGCTACAATATGTAGAGGGTTTCAGGCGTCGGTTATTTTTGGTTGGTCAAATGGCTAAAGAAAATTAGCTGAATAAGCAAAAGAAGATGAAGCGGTTGTTTGATAGGAACACAGAGTCTCGTGTGTTTTGTCCAGGTGACCAGGTGTTAGCTCTGTTGCCTCTTCCTACCTCTCCATTTTGTGCAAAGTTTTTGGGTCCCTATACAGTTGTACGTCAAGTTTCAGAGCAGAATTATTTGATTTCAACTCCTGAGCGGAAGCGACATTCACAGCTGTGCCATGTAAATTTGTTAAAACCTTTTTACTCTCGTTTCAGTGAGTCCGAGAAGGCTCCAGCTGCTGTGGCCATAGCATCTTCTGTGACTGAAATGGCTTAGGATGTTAAGGTACCCCGAGGATGGTATTTTACAGCCTCGGCTTAACAATTCTGAAACGTTAAAGAAACTGGATGAGTTTGTTAAACACTTGCCTTTTAAGCAGAGAGATGAATTGTCTTTAATTTCAGATTTTCCTATGTTGTTTTCAGATTCTCCTTCGCGTACTAATGTGATAGAACATGATATAGATGTTGGTGACGCCAAGCCAATACGCCAGCATTTTTATCGTGTTTCTTTGGAAAAACAACGCCATCTTGAGTCTGAAATAAAATACATGATTGAGAATAACATCGCTAAACCTTCCTTTTCAAGTTGGGCATCACCTTGTTTATTGGTGGGAAAGCCAGATGGTATGTACCGATTCTGTACTGACTATCGGAAGCTTAACAATATTACAAAACCAGATTCGTTCCCTTTGCCCAGGATGGAAGATTGTGTAGATGCGGTTGGCTCTGCTCTGCATGTTAGTAAATTTGATTTACTCAAAGGATATTGGCAAGTGCCTTTAACCACTTGTGCACAGGAGATTGCTTCATTTATTACTCCTCCTGGACTATATTCTTATTCAGTAATGAGTTTTGGCCTTAGAAATGGACTAGCTACTTTCCAACGCTTAATGAACCGTGTAACTTCTGGTTTGGATGGATGTGCTGTTTACTTAGATGATGTGGTTGTGTATAGTGATTCATGGGAACAACACATTGTACGTATTCGAGCACTTTTTGAGCGATTAGCTGAAGCTAAGCTCACCGTCAACTTGGCCAAGTGTGAGTTGGCCAAGGCGACTGTGACTTATTTGGGGAAAGTAGTTGGGCAGGGAAATGTACGTCCTGTGCGAGCTAAGGTACTGGCAATAGATAATTTTCCGCCACCAAATACAAAACGAGAGCTTATGCGGTTTTTGGGAATGGTGGGCTATTACAGGAGTTTTTGTTCAAATTTTTCTTCAGTGGTAGCCCCCCTGACCGATTTATTGAAGAAGAGTGTGAAATTTGAGTGGTCCTTGCAATGTAAACAAGCATTTGACAATGTCAAACTATTGCTTAGTACGGCACCTGTTTTGGCTGCGCCTCGGATTGGATACGCGTTCCAGATTCTGGTTGATGCCAATCAAGTTGGGGCCGGAGCTGTCTTCTTACAAACTGATGAACATGGAATAGAAAGACCAGTTTGTTATTTCTCCAGGAAGTTTAAGGCTCACCAGTTGCATTATTCTACTATTGAAAAGGAGGCATTGGCATTGATCTGGGCTTTGCAGTTTTTTGAAGTTTATTTGACAAGTGGCACTTTTCCGATTGTGGTGTTTTCAGACCACAATCCACTTACCTTTTTACATTCTTTGCAGAGCCCAAATCAGCGCCTTATATGCTGGTCTCTTTTTCTGCAGCCTTATCCATTAGAGATTCGACACATAAGGGGTGTCGAGAATGTGTTGGCCGATGCCTTGTCTCGGACTCCATGTGAGAATCGGGATACCTGATTTAAAAACTTGTATGACTGTGACTGATTTGTTTTCGTAGGTGCAGAGAGTTGCCATGGTTCCAGTTACAAGTGAGGCCATTTTGAGAACATCTGGTACATTGTAACCCTTATTTTTTCTGATTAATATAGGTCCTTTACAAGGATCCTCTATCTTAAAGGGGGAGGTGTTATGGTGTATGGGTGTGTGGGTTTTGTTTTTTTTTGTTTTTTCTCTTGTGATTTCTTCTAGGTGATGGCGTAATGAACAACACCTGTTATAGATCGGGACGTACGAATAAAAGTGCCTCTGAGACGTGGGTCGAGGCACGTGGGAAGTGACATCATCTCATGCTGTCAGTTGATCGCACGTTGTTTATGGATCTGTCGTCAGTAATTAAATTGATGTGTTAATTTTAAATGTAAACCCCTAGAATTATGTAATAAAAAATCTTCTTCATTATATGTTTTTGGTTTGGTCTTCGTCATTCTTGTTGCAGTTTTGAGCTGACCGTAACACATACTCATTCATGAACTTACAAGGACGACAAATACACACACAATAACCCGATATAAACCACAACCTAATGGCAATTCAGTGTGGATTTATAAGTATTAAAAGTCTGAAAATGGCAGACTTTCCTAGCCTGGTAATACCAGACTCTGCTACTTCATTTTTCTTCGTAGACAGAGTCTGGAATGGCATAATAGAGAAGTGTTTTCTCTCTCGCTAGGGGGCACTTGTCTGAAGTTTAAAATCATTGGTTACCCATAAACCAATCAGATACGTTTAGTTATGACGTATGTTATGCGCCTGTGCAGTGGCATCGAAGCACAGACATCATGTATCGAACTGAAATCTATGATTGAACTTCCACTGTAAACCTGTTGTAAACACATGATGATGCGAGCGAAATACCGGAGTGAACATGGCTGTAAATGACTTTTGCAGATTATGCGAAGTTAATCTACGCATACACGGTACAATCACGCCCTCTAAACTTATTTTTTATAAAGCGTTGATGCTAGCATAGCTCACCATTTGGGATTCAGAATCCAGGATTCAGGGGCTACCAATAATAAGGCTGTAATACCCCGCCATTATATCTTGATCATTGTGCACGCCAAGCTGTGCAGCACACAGACCAGGTTTTTTCTGCCTCCTTGACCTGATCCTCCATGAGTGCAACCAAGGGGGACACAATTACAACTATAGCCTTGCCGGCCTTTGGCCTCCCCACTTTCTCGCTAACAGTAACAATTGATAAATTAAACTTTTCCCAAAACCAGTCGGGAATAGGGCCACAACATCACCTCCATTTAAAATGTTTATCAAACACTCTTCTTGTTCTGGCTTCAGTTTGAAAAAGAGTTGAATGTTCTCCATAACAGAGCGAATTGCATCCCGTGTCTCGTTTCCCATTTCCGCGGTCGTTTAGGTTTTTGATTTCTCTAACCTACAATGTAAAACTCGGCACTTAGCATCTACATCACGGTTCTCAGCCCGCCCTCTGTTCGTTGATTGGTCCGGCTGTTTCCAGACCGGTGGCAAACAGAAAGCTCTGACGCTGTATCAGACTGAGTACAGAAGCGAAATGAAATTGAGTGGAAGTAGGAAGTCTGACATAGTCAGGCTAAGACTTTCCACTCTCACATGAGTGACGCAGCTGCTCTTCACTTCTTCAGAAACAAGGGATGATGTGTTAGCATCGAGCACTCTGATTGGTTGGGATTATCTGGGACATTCAAGAATATTTGGGCCTTTTGTATAAACACAGCTCATTGGCATTTAAAGGAACCTGCAGTGAAACCACTATGAACAGAGCTGTTTTTGACAGGGTGAAATTGTGTTGTTTTAAACTACAACTGAGAAATTTAAACTAAAGTATCATATAGACTTTTTATTAAGACCCTAAAGAGTCATAACAACTTGTGGAAAATGGGTATCCGATGACCCCTTTAAAATGTGAGTCTCAAGGTATCCTTTACACAACACAAAAAACTTTCCACACTGAGAGCAGGTGCAGTTCAATTCATTTTATTTATTCCCTACAGAATTTTCATTTTACACTTCATTTACTTTAACTCCCCAAGGTGAAAGGGTTTTATGAAGAGTGGGTTACCAAATGAACCCTGCAATGTCCTTTCTGTGTAAAAGTTTTTCCAAACTGAGAGCAAATGAAAGACTTTTACCCAGTATGAATTGACATGTGCCTCTTAAGGCTGGATTTATATGTAAAACACTTTCCACACTGAGAGCAGCAGAAAGGATTTTCTGAAGTGTGAGTTACCAAATGAGTCTTAAGGTCTTCTTTCCGTGTAAAACTCTTTCCACACTGAGAGCAGCTGAAAGACTTTATCCCAGCATGAATTAACATGTGCCTATTAAGATTACGGTTACATATGAAACTCTTTTCACACTGAGAGCAGCTGAAAGGCTTTATTCCAGTATGAATTATCATGTGGTTCTTAAGGCCTACTTTAGATGTAAAACTCTTTCCACACTGAGAGCATCTAAAAGGTTTTATTCCAGTATGAATTAACATGTGATGCCTTAAGCTAGCTTTCAGTGTAAAACTCTTTCCACACTGAGAGCAACTGAAAGGCTTTATCCCAGTATGAATAAACATGTGCTTCTCAAGGCCTTCTTTGCGTCTAAAAGTGTTTCCACACTGAGAGCAGCTGAAAGGCTTTATTCCAGTATGAATTAGCATGTGATCCTTTAAGCTAGCTTTCAGTGTAAAACTATTTCCACACTGAGAACAGATGAAAGGCTTTATTCCAGTATGACTAAACATGTGATCCTTTAAGCTGGCTCTCCGTGTAAAACTCTTTCCACACTGAGAACAGATGAAAGGCTTTATCCCAGTATGAATTAACATGTGAGTCTTAAGATTACTGTTACGTATGAAACTCTTTCCACACTGAGAACAGCTGAAAGGCCTCTTGACTCCTGTTTTTTTAAGGCTGGAACTCACTGATTTTTCTCCATTGACATCATGATCTTTCTGATCCTGATATTTCTCCTCCACCTCATTCAGATCTTGCCTTTCTTCATTCATTTTCATTAGGCCTATAAAAAAAGAATGAAAATCAAATGGTAAATTTGAAAAATAAGAGGCTAAAATATTTGTTTACGAAAACGATATCAAAACTGTCCTTTGTTAACAGTGTGCAATGAAAATAACTAAAAACACTGCATTATGTTGACAGGTCATTAGATGGTGATATCACTTTTTAAAGAAACACTACACACTGACAGCTCCAGCAAACAAGGTTTGTTATTTGATCACTTTCTTTTATTTCACAATTTAAATAACATACTACAGTCTTATCATTGGGAAAAACAATGTTTAGTTTGGTCACTGATTCACACACACACATAAAACATGGAACACTTTGAGACAAAAACAATCTGACTGAACTCGAATAATTACACATCACAGATCACTGATTGGGTCAGTCTCACGAATCTGTTGAAACGCCATGGCACTAATTATTTTAAATATTAAACATGCAATGTAGTAATAAATAAAAAAATCATAATAAAGACGATACTGTTCTCTACCTTACACTAGTGTTGTCACGGTACCAAAATGTCAGTATTCGGTACCGATACCAGTGAAAATCCACGGTTCTCTGTACCAATTTCGGTACCAAAGCAAAACACAAAAATAATCTAATAAAAAAAAAGAAAAAACACTTTATCACTAAAAATAAAACCAATGCCATTCTTTTACAATTATGTTTAAAGTTTATATATATATATATATATATATATATAAATTTGTCTTAATTAAATGTAAAAAATATTTTGATAAATAAAGGGTATTTTCTATTAAAATTTAAACATGGAAGAAATATTGTGTGATTTATTTCTTAAAAAAATAAAACAGTAGTAGCAGTATCACACACATTCTAGTAAATAACAGTAACTTTCTAGCACAATGCCTTTATGTAAAAGTGAACTTTTATTTTGGATAAAATAAATTTTGAGATTCTGTCCGCGTTTTCTGCTTCGCGGAAATCATAGCGCTGTATGCTTCAAACAACTGAATTTTTTTTTTCTGAAATAAGCCTAATGACTGTTTCCCCTAAAAAATTATGTGTCTATTTACATTTTTATTGTTATCAAATCAAGGCATGAAACATTAATTTGATTTGTCTTTTAATTACTTAAAATTAAGCAAACTTTACTATTAAAATTAAAACATGGAAGACTTTCTGTGTGATTATTCTTCAAATTATGTTTGTTTAATTTTAGAAGTAGTAGTGGATGATTTACATTCTACTGAACAAAAGACTTAAAAACTAGACTTTTATTTTGATGGGTTGCAAAATAAATTAATAACTTTACAATTCTGAACATGCAATATGATGCTTTTGCTCAAATCAAATGGTCAGATGCTCATGATGTGACTCTCTTCACTTCAAGTGAGATGTTCTTCATGTGTTTCCATCCTCATTTAAGCCCCTTCCACACTGCGATTCGAGCAAATACACAGATAAAGTGTTCCGGCAATTGCTAGATTTTGCACTTTCACACTGCCAGTGATTACCCGGGATATTTGCATGCTTTCACACACAACCAGTAAAGAACCCGTAACGACACGTGACATCAGGGCGTGACGTGTAATGTATGAGTCGAAAACGTTAGGCACGTTATACTTTCACTGAAGCTGGCGAACGATCTCACCGTCAGCGCGGAAAGGGAGGAACGAACTGATCTTCTAGTTAACGAACTGATCTTCTGACATTTTTTTTTTTATATTGTAGTTCTATTAATTAAGCATACAGACTTTAATAGAGCCACAGAAAGACAAACGTTTCTTTGGAAATGCTCAATATACAATTCATTATGTACTTTAACAATCATTCAGAACATAATGTAACTTAATGTTAAACTATAAGAGGCAGTATTTTCTGTCAGAAGTTTCTCGCTTTGTTCAGCGTCAAGTGTCTAAACACACAGCATGTGCTGTCAGTGATTACAGCCACTAGGGGTTGCTCTCGCACTGTATTATGAAAACAGAGCCTTCTCAGCCACTCCAGCAACGGACTCAACCTGGGAAACTATCAACCGCTCCAGCAACTGACGGAACGCGGAAAACTATCAGCCGATACTCATCCTTGTTCCAGCAATCAAGTATCGGTGCTGATTTTTTTTGGCAAAACCGATAAATCGGTCGACCTCTACATTTCACATATAGGCCGTCCATACTTTTTCACCATCAAAAGGTGACAGGTGCATAAACACTTCTTTTTTATTGTTTAATCCATGTAGTTCATATTTGCATATTTGGATTTTGTCAGATACATACACATCAAGGTAAGTGCACAAACGTCTCTCTCGCACTCTCTCTTTCTATCTCTCTCTCTCTCACACACACACACACACAATAAATTTGCTGTTATACTCCATATACAAGACAGAAACTAAGCATTTTTTTGCTAAGGCCTATCTAAAGGGTTAATGGTCCCACCTAGTGCTCATCTGTAAAAATAACAAATTTGACCTCTTCCCAAAAGGGAAAACCACAAACAATCAAGAATGCATAATTTTATGGTGTCATTGCTTTGCAATCAAAAAATGTTGTTATAATGGAAGTCAATGTAGTAAAAACAGCCACGAACAACAAATGAGGGAGAACAAATTAAATATTGCTGCACAAAAACTAATAATGCATCAAAGCCAGTGTTGTTACTGATCTTTCACAAGCCCAAGACTGTGATAAAAAGGTTAAAAAAAAGTATCCAGTCCACAATCACTTTTCATATTGAAAATGTCATTTTGTGTTTTTTTTTTTTTCCAAATCAGTGACATAATTTATGAACTTGGTAATTAAAGCTGCAGTAGGTAACTTTTGTAAATATATATTTTTTACATATTTGTTAAACCTGTCATTATGTCCTCACAGTAGAATATGAGACAGATAATCTGTGAAAAATATCAAGCTCCTCTGGCTCCTCCCAGTGGTCCTATTGCCATTTGCAGTAACTTTGTGTTCAAAATGTAGAAAAATGTATATAATAAGCGAGTACACCATGAATCCATTTTCCAAACCGTGTTTTTAGCTTGTCCTGAATCACTAGGGTGCACCTATAATAAGTAGGGGTGTAACGATACGCGTATTCGTATTGAACCGGTCGGTACGACGCTTTCGGTTCGGTACGCGGTACGCATTATGTATACCGAACGGTTCGTTGGAGTAATTAATTATATTTGAAAAAAAAAAAAAAAAGAGAGTGAAAGAAATATAATGATATGCGTTCAACAAGGTAGCCCAATAACCCAAACAACGTAACAGGCAACGCCCCTGACACTCCCGAAGAAGAAAAAAACACCATCTTATATGTTTATGTTAGGCTACTCAGCAGGCGCTCGCTCACTCAGTACGCGCTGAAGGCTCGTTGCAAAATAGCCAATGCGTTTAACAGACTAGAAATGAGAAGATCCTCCAATAACCAACAGGTCTGGTGTTTGGGTGCACTTTGGATTCCCTTTAAGCTATAATGGTGATGGCAAGAGAGTGGTGGATAAATAAACAACGGTATGTCGCATCTGCAACATGACAGGGTACACCAGCGGGATTACAAAAAAAAAAAAAAAAAAAAAAACAGCGGGAATATCTGGGATATATGCGTCAGTACTATCTGGGAAAAGACGAAAAAAAGGAGAAACATGCACGCAGCAAACTATCCCTGCAGCATTTAGACACTATAGCTTACAGGGAATCCAACCCAAACACCAGACCTGTTGGTTATTTTAGGATCTTATATTTCTGGTCTGTTAAATGCATTAGACATTTTGCAACGAGCCTTCAGCGCGTGCTGAGTGAGCGAGCGCCTTAGGGGCCGTTCACATATCGTGCCTAAAAACGCATGGAAAACGCTAAGCGCGTCTTTCTCCTGAGGCGTCTGTCTTTGCTAAGCAACGATGACGTGCTCTCTCCATGAGACGCGGAAATTTCAGCGAAGGATAAATGGATTTGCAGCTCTAAAAATCGCTTGCAGTAGCTCTGCTACTGAATTTATTTCAAAATTGCAATCCATATACAACTATGATCAGCTGTTCCTTCATCTTGGCTGAGCTCTCAACGTTGTTACGGGAAAGGATGAAGCTGATTGGTTGGTTCTTGTCACATGACCCGCGGTGCGCTTGCGGCATTCTGAAAAGTTGAGATGTTTTTACATTTTGCTGTATCTAAAACGTATCGAACCGAACCGAACCGAACCGTGACATCAGTGTATCGTATCGAACCGAACCGTGAATTTTGTGAACCGTTACACCCCTAATAATAAGTGTTTATATTCTGACTATTTTAGATTGCTTCTGGGATACCGCGGCGGAGTAACCCAGTACCTTTGTGATTCTTCATAGACATAAACAGAGATAAGTAGTTCCGGCTACGATGTTCTTCCGCAAGACGCAAGCAGTTCTGTTTATTAACCGCTAGAGTGTCAAAAGTTCCCTATCGCAGCTTTAAAGAATTAAAATCTTGGATTTTTATTTTAAACATTTGGTAGTTTTGATCATGACTGAAGTTGATTAATAGATTTATGCAGAAAAATTTGAAAAAAAAATATTTATCTGATACATTTTTACAGCAGTTTCATTTAGTGGATGTTTTCATCCATGAACACAATGAAAGGGTGGTGAATTTGCCCACAGTGTATTGTTAAGTTTTTAAAAATAATTCAATTTACCCAAAATATGTTTCAAAATAAGATTTTTCACCAAAACTCATTCCATTTGCAATCCATCATCTGCAAGATCTCTGTCCTGCTTTTACAGCTGCACACCTCTGTGACTACAACACAAACAGCATTACAGTTCATTGCTTTTTCACTCAGGATGTAGAGACACACAGGAGTAAAGTTCAAGTAAAGCGTCTGCATAGACCACTTCACCAAGTTATTTTTTGCATTAACTGCAGGGAATATTTACTGTAGACCTGATCAACAGCAACTTTGAATAATGCTGGTAATCAAAACCACAAGTATGTCAGGTATGGATATTATAATGGGGACTAAATTATTTGAATTTTTTGGGGGTGTACTTTTTAATTGGCATGCTATGCATTAAATATGAATTATACTGGTCACAGTCACTTATTGTGCGGTCACTGCAGTTTGTGCTGTATATAGTCTGTCAAATAACAGCCCAGAAAACACAGAATGCTGTGATGATGTCACCAGTTCATCGTCATTTGGTCAGCGCGACATTGTAAGGACGTTGTGGTAAAGTTAAATTTTTTGGAATCTCGGCTAACGTCCTATAGAAACATTCTGGGCACGTCCTCAAAAGATGTCGCTAGTTAGTCCCATTGGAAACGTTGTAGCGATAGGGTTAGAGAGATTTATTTTAAATTCTGTCATAGGTATTCCAACTGCCACACAATCCTGTTTGTTCTTGGATCTGTCTGTGTAAATTTGTAAATAATTATAATAACTATTATGTAAATGCTTGTTTTAACTCCCACTTCCTCCATTCTATTTTCTTTTCCATTATATTAATATCAACCTTTATTTCTGGAAACAGCCATGGTGGAATACTACTAACTGAACCGACCATGGTGAAATCTAAGGTTTCCATTTCATATTCCCTCACTCTCATTTCCCTTGTCCATTAAAACCCAAGCCCCTGAAACTTGGAATACTCCCAACATTCCTGTATTGTTTCTTTTGCTGGATTTTCTTTCCCACTTCCTTTTAATGTGATCCAATACGCCATCGTTTCTCTCCTCTTAACTCCAGTGGCATCTCTCCTGCTTCTATGAGTATAGCATTAATGCTCTATATTGTAATCTATTCATTTTTCCCAATATTGTTTTTGCTGCTGCTCCATAAACTACACAACCATAATCTACTGATGACCTCAGGCAAGCCCTATAGATATCAATTAATGACTGCCTGTCTGCACCCCAGTCACATCCAGCCACAGCTCTCAGAAGGTTTATAACTTTTTTGCATTTAGTTTCCAAGTGCTTTATATGTGTTTTCCATGTACAACTACTATCAAACCATAGTCCCAAATACTTAAATTCATTTACTTTTGCCATTGACTGCTCATATATGTTAACCTTTCACCATGGTACTTGGGCTTCTTTGTAAACATCATATAACAAGATTTTCTTTGTCGACATCTTGAATCCTCACTTATACCTCCAGCTCCAGGAGACCCATGTAAGATCACTGCACTCAACCTCCTCCAGCTCCAGGAGACCTGTGTAAGATCACTGCACTCAACCTCCTCCAGCTCCAGGAGACCTGTGTAAGAACACTGCACTCAACCTCCTCCAGCTCCAGGAGACCTGTGTTAAGATCACTGCACTCATCCTCCTCCAGCTCCAGGAGACATGTGTAAGATCACTGCACTCAACCTCCTCCAGCTCCAGGGGACCTGTGTGAGAACACTGCACTCAACCTCCTCCAGCTCCAGGAGACCTGTGTTAAGATCACTGCACTCATCCTCCTCCAGCTCCAGGAGACATGTGTAAGAACACTGCACTCATCCTCCTCCAGCTCCAGGAGACCTGTGTTAAGATCACTGCACTCATCCTCCTCCAGCTCCAGGAGACCCGTGTAAGAACACTGCACTCAACCTCCTCCAGTTTCAGGAGACCTGTGTAAGATCACTGCACTCAACCTCCTCCAGCTCCAGGGGACCTGAGTGAGAACACTGCCATCAACCTCCTCCAGCTCCAGGAGACCTGTGTAAGATCACTGCACTCATCCTCCTCCAGCTCCAGGAGACCCGTGTAAGATCACTGCACTCAACCTCCTCCAGCTCCAGGAGACCTGTGTAAGATCACTGCCATCATTCTCCTCCAGCTCCAGGAGACCTGTGTAAGATCACTGCACACAACCTCCTCCAGCTCCAGGGGACCTGTGTAAGATCACTGCACTCATCCTCCTCCAGCTCCAGGAGACCTGTGTTAAGATCACTGCACTCAACCTCATCCAGCTCCAGGAGACCTGTGTAAGATCACTGCACTCATCCTCCTCCAGCTCCAGGAGACCCATGTAAGATCACTGCACTCAACCTCCTCCAGCTCCAGGAGACCGGTGTAAGATCACTGCACACAACCTCATCCAGCTCCAGGGGACCTGTGTAAGATCACTGCACTCATCCTCCTCCAGCTCCAGGAGACCTGTGTTAAGATCACTGCACTCATCCTCCTCCAGCTCCAGGAGACCTGTGTAAGATCACTGCACTCAACCTCCTCCAGCTCCAGGAGACCTGTGTAAGATCACTGCACTCAACCTCCTCCAGCTCCAGGAGACCCTTGTAAGATCACTGCACTCAACCTCCTCCAGCTCCAGGAGACCTGTGTAAGATCACTGCCATCATCCTCCTCCAGCTCCAGGAGACCTGTGTAAGATCACTGCACTTATCCTCCTCCAGCTCCAGACCTGTGTGAGAACACTGCCCTCAACCTCCTGATTTCTTGGTCACAGAAAATATATATAATCTACACTAAGTTTTCCACATGCACGCACACAGTAACCCGATATAAACCACAATTAATGGCAATTCAACGTGGATTTATAAGTATTAAAAGTCAGAAAATGGCAGACTTTCCACTCTCACACAAGTGACGCAGCTGCTCTTCACTTATTCAGAAGCACGGGATGATGTGGTAGCATCGAGCACTCTGATTGGTTGGGATTATCCGGGACATTCAAGAATATTTGGGCCTTTTGTACAAACACAGCTGATTGGCATTTAAAGGAACCTGCAGTGAAACCACTCAATGTGAACAGAGCTGTTTTTGACAGGGAAAAAATTGTGTTGTTTTAAACTACAATTGAGAAATTTAAACTAAAGTTTGCTATAGACTTTTTATTAAGACCCTAAAGAGTCCTATCAACTTGTGGAAAATGGGCATCAGATGACCCCTTTAAAATGTGAGTCTCAAGGTATCCTTTACGCACAAAAAAACTTTCCACACTGAGAGCAGGTGCAGTTCAGTTCATTTTATTCATTTCCCAAAGGGCAATTTGGTTGAAGCAATCAAACATTTCACATTAACAACAAAAACACTACATTTCCTTCCCAAAATGTCCAAAAAAAATAAGTCCAAAAATACGTCATGATGAGGGAAAAAAAAAACATAAGTTGCACTGGACTATAAGTCGCATTTATTTAGAATTTCCAATTACCGTTTTCAGCTGCATATTTTACTACCTGCAGTTGTAATCTGCAGAATAGGATTTTCTTTTTGGGGCATTTTGTTAGCATTCAGTCTTTCTCAGTTGTCTTTAAGTTAATATTTCAGTTAACAGTTTTCAGTTATTTTCAGGTGTATGCTACAGTAGCACTGAGCAGCAGAGAGCGCTCTCTCGTGGCTGTAGATGGTAATGTGTCCTTACTTTTTCTATTACTGTCTGGTATGGCAACTCTACTGTCCAACAGAGGTTGCAGCTAGACAGGATAGTTAATACAGCCTCAAAAAATCATTGGCGGCAAACTCTCCCCCATCTGTGACATCTATGAGGCCCGTATTCCATCAGAAAGGCATAAAGATCCTACAAAGATGATAGTCACCCTGCCAACTCCTTTTTCTCCCTACTTCCATCAGGGAGAAGGATGAGAGCTATTAAGACAAAAACCTCTCGCTTCCTCAACAGCACATACTGCAGAGCCATTAATCTCTAAACATCTCTCAACCCCTGAACCAGTCCTTTATGAAAAAAGGCTCTCTTAATGAGTCCGCATAATTTGCATTTGTATGTTTTTTAATACACCTTAAACCTTTTTATATGTTTTATGTTAACCATACTCGTGTACTTTTGTATATTTATTGTAAAGCTGTGGATCTGCATTTTGTATTCTTATGCAAATAGTCACTTTTACTTGACATTAGCCATTATAGCATCCTGGACTGTCATGCAGTTATGTGGTGAGTGTTGTGTTTCCTTTATTTTTTTTATCTGCCTGTGTCAAGTGTCGTCCCGTATGGGATTTCGTCTGTGTATATATTGCTCTATGTATTTGTTTGTAGTTGTTGATGTCCTGCTATGAGCACACTGAAGCAAATCCCCTAACAACTTGCACCGAGTTGTATGGCAATAAAGTATTGAATCCTGAATCCTAATGTTTTCTCTTGGTTCATATCAAATTAATTTTTGATAAATAAGTTTCACCTGACTATAAGTCACAGGACCAGCCAAACTATGAAACAAATTACATATTGTGCCTTTACAGTATGTTTCAAGAAAGCATTCTGACACTACATAATAAAATCCAACCACAGGGACAAACATGGTGTACTCCTCACTCAATAAGCTAACGATTACTGAATTCTCAGTAAATGTTATAGTATGCCTATTTCTAAAACTACTCTTAGAGTATTTGTGTACAAGAGAAATACTAAAGGGGAGAGGACACATCCTTGAGGTGATCCAGTTGATGACAGTCATTCAGAAAAACAGTAATTTACTTTGACTCCCCAAGGTGAAAGGTTTTTATGAAGAGTGGGTTACCAAATGAACCTTACAATGTCCTTTCTGTGTAAAAGTTTTTCCAAACAGAGAGCAAGTGAAAGACTTTTACCCAGCATGAATTAACATGTGCCTCTTAATGTTTGATATGTATGTAAAACACTTTCCACACTGGGAGCAGCAGAAAGCATTTTATGAAGCGTGAGCTACCAAGTGAATGTTAAGTTGTGCTTTCAGTGTAAAACTCTTTCCACACTGAGAGCAGCTATGAGACTTTATCCCAGCATGAATTAACATGTGATTCCTTAAGCTTGCTTTATGTGCAAAACTCTTTCCACACTGAGAGCAGCCGAAAAGCTTTATCCCAGTATGAATTGACATGTGCTTAATAAGATAACTCTTACATACGAAACACTTTCCACAACGAGAGCAACTGAAAGACTTTATCCCAGCATGAATTAACATGTGATCATTTAAGCTTCCTTTCTGTGTAAAACTCTTTCCACACTGAGAGCAGCTGAAAGGCTTTATTCCAGCATGAATTATCATGTGGTTCTTAAGGCTTTCTTTGCGTGTAAAACTCTTTCCACACTGAGAGCAACTGAAAAGTTTTTCTGAAGTGTGAGTTACCAAATGACTCTTAAGGTGTGCTTTCTGTGTAAAACTCTTTCCACACTGAGAGCAGCTGAAAGGCTTTATCCCAGTATGAATTAAAATGTGCCCCTTAAGAGTTTTGTTACTTGTGAAACTCTTTCCACATTGAGAGCAGCTGAAAGGCCTCTTGACTTCCGTTTTTTAATGCCGCAACTCACTGATTTTTCTCCATTGACATCATGATGTTTCTGATCCTGATATTTCTCCTCTACTTCATTCAGATCTCGCTTTTCTTCTTTCATTTTCATCAGGCCTATAAAAAGAATGAACATCAAATGGTAAATTTGAAAAATAAGAGGATAAAATATTTGTGTACAGGTGAAAATGACGTCAAAACTGTCATTTTTAACATTGCATTATGTTGCCAGGCCAATAGATGTTGATGAATCTTACTTTATGATTTTGTTGATATGATTTTACTCCAGTGACTTCATTTAAATCTGTTATCATTCTCTTCAGTAACTGTGTATGCAAGTAATTGTGTGTGTCCAAATAGGGATGGCCGATATGGCCTAACAAAAGTATCACGATAATTTCAGGTATTTCTTGCGATAACGATACAAATTATGATAAATTATTTTTCTTCTGTCAAATATCAGATTATGTTATGTTTAAGTTGTGTTCCAGTGACTGTGCTGAAAAACATCACAACAACAAAAACTACACAATAATAATTCAAATCAGTTTCCAGTTTAAAATGTAAACAGATTCTGTATTTATTTGTACTCTCATGATGCAAAAATAGTGCAAACAGCAAAAGTAACAATCACAAACCATGTCTTTA